>NC_057801.1:221503127-221751076 GCF_018294505.1 Triticum aestivum | reverse complement strand
AGTTAGCAGCACTAGAGAAGGAATCGCTCCAATCCGGTTCAGTTAACAGCCATCGATCGATCGCTCAGGTTCAGTAACGCGTTTGAGTGCAATCGCTCGGGTTCAGTTAGAGCCCAATGCCTCGCTCGGGTTCAGTTAGAGCCAACGCCTCGCACACATGCGCGTACGTCTATGAGAGAAACGTGCATCGCTCGGCCACTGACCTCCCACCGTAACCGGCAACTCCTGGAAATTTTTCTCCCCCTCGCTTCTACCACGGTTTTTTCCGTCATGGACGGCCCAAAGAATGTCATGCAGCTGTGTCTCCGGCCTGCCCAGGACGAAAAGCCCATTTTGTGTCATGATTTTTTGTCATAAAAGTAGGAGCGCACCACATCTATGATGATACTGGGTTTTGTCACAATTATCGTCATAGAAGTGTCATATGTATGAAAGAATTTTTTTTTTGTTCGGCCCAAAATGTCATGGATGTGTCTTTTTTTTGTAGTGTCCAGATCAGCCCTCCCGAGAGAGATTAGGGCTTGGCGGCGGCTCCTTATCGTAAAACGCGATGAATCCTTCTCTCTGATATTTTTCTCCCTGAATGTGAATATATAGAGTTGGAGTTGAGGTCGGTGGAGCACCAGGGGGCCCACGAGGCAGGGGGCACACCCAGTGGGTAGGGAAAACCCCCACCCTCGTGGACAGGGTGTGGGCCCCCTGGTCTTGATTCTTTCGCCGGTATTTTTTATTAATTCCAATAATAATCTCTGTGAAGTTTCAGGTCATTCCAAGAACTTTTATTAAAGCACAAAAATAACACCATGGCAATTCTGTTGAAAACAACGTCAGTCCGGGTTAGTTACATTCAAATGATGCAAGTTAGAGTCCATAACAAGGGCAAAAGTGTTTGGAAAAGTAGATACAATGGAGACGTATCACGGTGTAATACCCTACTCCAACGTTTTCGTGGATTGCCTCGGGGGGATGAGGATGGACTAGTATAGTGGATGAACAGGCCATAGGAGGTGAGGTGTTCCTAAGCTCAAGAGAGTTGGTGAAGTGGCCGGGTGGGAATGGATCCGATCCCCCTCTATGGTGGTGGCTAAGTCCTATTTATAGTGGCCCTGGTCCTCTTTCCAAATGTTGGCGGGAAGAGATCCCACAACGGCAGGATTTGAAAGGGCACAAGTAGTATAGCTTATCCTGACAAAAGTAGTCTTTGCCCATGAACTCTGGTCATGACGCTGCGGTGGGCTCGTCGATAACCTCCGTCCTGCCGTCCTGGCGGTCCTGGTCTCGTTGCACCAGAATGGAAACCTTTGGCTGATTCCTAGGGACTCCATGCCTGTGGCTTGCCTCCTTTGCACCAAAGAGGAAACCCGTGCTCTGAGCCCGCCTGGCGCCCGCCTGGCCTTGGTCGTCATGGCTCATGTCAGCTGAGCCTCGTGAGGTGAATCTTGCATAGAACTCTCCGTCCCTCGGGAGCCAGCCTGGTGAGGCTGATCCCCTCGAGGGTCTTGACATTGTCTGCCTCGCGAGGATTTGCCCTCGCGAGGGTCTTGAGTTGTTGATGTTGAAGTTGGGCCGTACCAGGCCGTCGATGGAGCCACGTGATGGGCCGTAGGCAGGCAGGGCTGGATACCCCTATATCCAAGACGCCGACACAAGAACCAGAGGCGACTTGAGGCCCAAGGAGGTGAGCTACCATATGTTTGACTTGTATTGTAAGGCAAGCTTAGTTAGTCACCGAGTCAGACACGTTGTGTATGAGCCGGCTGGGACTCTGTAAGCCTCCGGGCATCAACCTGTGTATATATAGGGGTGACCCGGCGGCAAGTTAAGGGCAAGAAACAAGACATCAAGAACTAGTTCAAGCGTATTCGCTCCCTGGTAATCAAAGCCCAAGCAATACCACCTCAAACTGGATTAGGCCTTTACGTTCACCACAAGGGGCCGAACCAGTATAAACTCTCTGTGTCCTTTGTCCCGATTAACCCTTTTAAGCTAACCTAGTTGCGATGGCTCCACGACTAAGTCCTTCCGCTAGGACATCTACCGTGCCAGTTACATGAAAGTTGGCGCCCACCGTTGGGCCAGCGCACGGTGGTTTCGAGTTCTTTAAGGGCAGCTTTGAAGGGATCAAGGGTTATGCTTTGGGCCGGATGACCAAGAGTCATCGCGGCAAGCTCTACATCAACGACGCAGGCTGGGGCCCAGAGGCCGCCTCAACTGAGTAGGGGTACCGGGTCCCCTTCAGCGGAATCCATGTTTTCTTCGGCAAGATTGGCGAACCGGGCCCTGAGCCGGACACTTGCACTGACATCATCGAGACGGCTCAATGTGGACGACCCACCTGGGCTCAACCCGCCATGAAGCGCGACTTTGTTGGTTTCATCCATGGGGCGGAATTTGTATAAGGATATGTGTCTTGTGGTGAGACGAACATCCACTCTGATGGTGAATCGACAACCGGAGAGACCAATTCAATGTATCAACTGCAATACTGCCGTCTTGGGGGCTGTTCCGTTGGTGACAGTATTTCGGACCCCAATGAGCCGCCGAACAGGGTGGCAATCTTCATGACCGGTACACAGCTGGCGCTTGGCTCAACAACCACCACAGCTATGACCTCTATCTCAATGGCTTCAACGATGGCTGGTGCTAGCGGCTCTGCGCGCGCGCCGGCTCAAGTTCTGACAGAGCCGTTGGAGGCTTTGGCGACTTTGATGGGGGTAGAGATAACCTCGGAAACTCAGGAACATCATAAGGTTGATGTGGCGAAGCTGCGAGATGAGATACCTTAAGCCAAGGAGGAACTGGTAATGGCTACGGAGCGAGCTGCTTTTGATGCTCATGCGCAGCGGATTAGGGAAGAGTCTTTTCGGCTTACTTTGGATGAAAATGCTTTGAATGGTAGCATGAGAAGGAGACACCAGAGTCGTTTACCTCCGGTTTATGATGCGAGAAATCTCTTCAACACGCCTGGGGCAGGGGTCGGTGTCAAAACCGGCGGATCTCGGGTAGGGGGTTCCGATCTGTGCGTCTAAGGCTGATGGTAACAGGAGGTAAGGGACACGAGATCTCACCCAGGTTCGGGCGCTCTCGATGGAGGTAAAACACTACTTCCTGCTTGATTGATATTGATGATATGAGTAGTACAAGAGTTGATCTACCACGAGATCGTAGAGGCTAAACCCTAGAAGCTAGCCTATGATGATTATGATTGTATCTCTAAGGACTAAACTCTCCGGTTTATATAGACATCGGAGTGGGATAGGGTTTACATGGAGTCGGTTACAAAGAAAGAAATATAATATCCAGATCGCCAAGCTTGTCTTCCACGCAAAGGAGAGTCCCATCAGGACACGGGACGAAGTCTTGAGTCTTGTATCTTCATGCTCCAATAGTCCGGCCAAAGTATATAGTCCGGCTGTCCGGATACCCCCTAATCCAGGAATCCCTCAGTAGCCCCTGAACCAGGCTTCAATGACAATGAGTCCGGCGCGCAGTTTTGTCTTTGGCATTACAAGGCGGGTTCCATCTCCGAATACTCCAAAGTAATTATCGAACACTTAAACCGTGTCCGGATCTGCAATATGATCTTCACATACCACCATAGAGAGAATGATATTTCACAAATGTAATCCGCTAACAACCTTTAGACATCATGACATGACACTAAGATCGGGTCATTATTTGGACCGTTTTCCCATAACCAGCCACAGTGCATATTGCGAGGCGGTTTCCTCTGCATGTCTTGCCGAAGCAGAGATCGTGTCCCCTTATCACGGGATTCTCATCAATACGGGTGTGGGTAGCCTAACCGCGCCACAAATTGCGGCGAGTGGGGAACGAGCGGGTTCCACCAGACAAGTGGGGAGGCGCAAAAGCTTTTACCGCCTCTATAAAGAGATAAGGTCTCTTCCTTTTTACCCACACCTTTTCCTTCCGCTAGTCCATTCCCCTCTGTTCGAGCCCTAGTGCCCAAGCACTCTTCTTCTCCACCGAAGAGAGGTTCTCCGAAGATGTCCGGATCTGGAGTGGGAGGCAAATGGATGGGCTTTACCGTCAAGGAGAAGGATATCAAAAGGCTCGGAGAGGCCGGGTACCTGGCCAAGAAGATCGGCCACCATCTTCCGCCGGCGGGACATATCGTCCCTACTCCGGAGCCCCACGAGAGGGTCGTGTTTCTTCCTCATTTTGTCCGCGGACTCGGGTTTCCCCTTCAACCATTCATTCGCGGTATCATGTATTATTACGGGATTGATTTTCATGATCTGTCCCCCAATTCTTTCCTTAATATCTCGACGTTCATCATCGTGTGTGAAGCTTTTCTCCAAACTTCTCCTCACTTTGGCCTATGGCTGTAGAATTTCAACGTGAAGCCCAAGGTGTTGAGTGGCAAGCACGCCGAGTGCGGCAGGGACATGGTGAGCAAGATGCCCAAGGTTGTATGGCCGACGGGTGCCTTCAATGACTCCCTCAAGGAGTGGTAGCAGCAGTGGTTCTATATCACCAAACCATGCGGCAAACAGTGGGCTGCTGCTCCTGAGTTCAGATCTGGAGCCCCACTGCGGCTCACGTCGTGGACCGATGTCAGGACCCCGACTCAATGCCACATCGATCTAGCATGTAACACCTCATATCACTTTGCGGCCTCACGCACGGTATCCCCACGGGTGTCGCCTTACCTTTGCCCGTGACCATTTGCGCCTTTTGGCACACGTATATGATAGTGTCGCCAGCATCCATATGATAAGGAGCCCGGGCTGACATGGCTAGTCGTAAACCCAAAGTGGCACTAACTTACAGGGACAGGCATACATGACCCAGCAACGAACGTGTCGGTCATCAGCGAGTGAATCCGGGCTGTAGCAACTGGGCTAGCAGGACACCAATAAACCGGGCTGTAGCAGGCTAACAGGACTCCGGTAGACACTGCGTGACATTTCCCCGAAGGGACAGACACAAGAACGAAGAAGGACACATGCCGGCCAACCTAAGTGTTCTGGAGCAGTAGCAAGCTACCAGGGCTCAGTGGAAGCACTAGGAGACATTTCCCGGTAAGAGAGGCTACTAAGGATAAACAACTAGATAGTCAGATCCCACAAATAGCAATACACATTACACGTATGCATAACATGCAAGTATGTGCTATACAACATGGCATCACAGCATAACTCAACAACTCATATAGATAAATCTCAAAGAGCCAACATAGCATTTATTACAAGCAGGGGTCACATGACCCAACATGCAGAGCAAATAAGCAACAAGCGGAAGCATTACATGTCTGAGTACAGACATCTACAAATGAAAAAGGCTGAAGAGCCTGACTATCTACAACATCCGATCAAGATCGTAGCTGAGGTACAAGCTACTCATCGAAGTCCACGAGAACACTAGTAAGACCGAAGTCTCCGCTGCAAAAACGTAAATAAAGCAACATGAGTACAAAGGTACTCAGCAAGACTTACATCAGATCCTATCATACATGCATTTGTATCAAGAAGGTAATGTGGGGTTTAGTTGCAGCAAGCCAGCTTTGACTCTGTGGCTATCCTGTTCTACGACTACCAGAACTTCTTTGAGGTGATATGGCGCACACGAGTCCACTAATCACCACACAATACACTACTATGGATTCATCCCCGTCTCCCCACGAGAAGGCCATCCATAGCATTCACACTTGTCTTGAGCATTTCATAGTATCCACTTCAAGTTTTCTATGTACCATGCAAGCATCCAAGAAGTCCATAACCGCGGACCCGGCTATTCGAATAGATCATGTTAACCCTGCAGGGGTGTACTTCTTCACACACGCTCTCGCCACTTGCCACCATGTACACGTCGTGTATCTCGGCAACCTTCAAGCGGAAGCCTGGCGAGGGAGTCGGCCACGACCTGACTAACCACACAAGACTCTAGCCCAGGTTTATCGCCTATTCGGTTTCCATCCGCAAGGAGATCCGGACGGTGTGTCACTCACGGCCCCAAGCAATGTGTGCAGGGTTCCCGAGCCCACCATCCGGGTGCCACTCGGTACACCGGGCCACGTGTGCCTAGTCTGTCCCAAGCCCACCCTGCCTGGTGCCACTTGGCAGAAAATTAGCACTACCTACAAACACCAGAAACTAGTTGCGACTCCTGGACAGAGATCAGGTTGGTTAATAAGTCGAGAGGGGCCGAGTTACCGGAACCCAATGTGTGGTAGTATCGAGTCATTGGACAACATACATAGAAAACAGTGCTTAAGGACGGTTCCAGTGAGACAACACACCATGTACTCCTACATGGCCTCTCACCTGTCACACCCTGATTTTCATGCCACAACACTTAAGCTAATGAATCATGATAAAATGTGGTTTGACAAAAACTTTTGCATTATTTGACTTTTATTTGAGTTGGTTTTCTCTCTGTGTTTTCAAAGTGCTCTTTAAAATCAACACAACTCCACCTTCTATACTTCATCTCCTTGCCCCAAGCTTCTGCCCAATGATCATTCCATGTGTATAGAGCAATATAGTATTTTCTTACAAAAATAATTTGGCCAAAAAGTATTTTCTAAAATTAGTTTTCCAAAGACCCTTGAATTGAGATTTGCACTGCAGGTACTTAATTTGAGGTGTGAAAAATCTTTCCAAAAATATATTTGAATCCTATTAGATGTAGCACTCCATAAACCACAAAATATAATTTTAAAAGTTATTTTCCTATTTTATTTAAAAATCTTTTCTTAAGGCCAGAAATGGTCTTTAATAGGAAAAAAAATTATTTTATTGCTTCAAAAATATTTAAATTTTTTTAGGGAAACTCATAGGACATATATTGTCCATATATAAGAGTTTCAACACATGGTCATGTTCACAATATTGATCAAATCCCTCAAAACCCCTTTCTGGATATTTCAAGCTTTTGAAATATTTACAAAGGAAATATTCTACAAAAATTCCAAGAAAATTCTAGCATGTCACATATGACATGTTTGATGGTCTTGCCAAGTCTCATGTCATGGGGAACAGTATAACCCCATGAAACCCTCTCGAAACCACTTCTGTCCTTTTTCAAGTTTGAACAACTTTGCACTGCCAAACATGTCCAAATGTTCTCAAACCTTGTTAACATGCTCAAATGGTCTAATAATGCATCTAGACCAAATGGTACAAGTTGGAGAGAATGTTATGTTGATCAAAGTGCCTCAAAACCCTTTCTGTCTAGAACCAAATTTGAACAACTCTACATTGCCAAGTGTGTCCTTTTGATCTGAATTTTTGTGGACATGCCCAAATCCTCAAATGATGACACTACACCAAGTGGTGCATCAAGGAGAATGGATTTGCATGACTAAATCTTATTAAAGCCATTTCTGCTGATTTCTAGGGTTTACCAAAGTTACATTGGATACTTTGCCCAAATGAGCTCAAACTTGATGGAACACCCTACTTCTATGTGCCATCCCATCCTGTTAATTATCATGGCAAGTGGAATTAATTTTCTTGCCCAAACCAACAACAAACACCTTCTGCCATTTTTCCAAAGTCATCATTTTGACCCCTTCCCCTAATCTCCTTGAGCTCAACTTTTTACCACAGCTCCTCCTAGTCTTCTCCTATCTCCAGTAACTCTTCCCTGGACTCAGCTCAATGATTGAGGGGTGAAACACCCCCATTTACCCCTCTGGATAGCACCTTCCTCTATCTTTCTCACCTCCCTCCTCACTCCATTGGTTCCACAAGGCATCCAAGGCTTCCCCCTGCTATCCTAATACCTCCTGGCACTACTGGACACAAGTGGCCGCGCCCACTCCCTTTTCTTAATGCCATGGCATGCCATTTGGGCGCTCTGGAGCGCGCTACAGTGCGCTCCCGCACTGTAGCCGCCCCTTCCAACCGCCTCCGGCCACCTAGGGCCTCCCCCTCGTGTCCCCCGAGGTCACCTCGACGTCTGCAGCACGCTACGCTGTCGTCCCCGTCCTCTCTCTCCCTCTCCGGCTCTCCTCGCGTACGGACAGAGCGCCGCCCGAGCGCGCCAGTCGCTGGCCACGGCGGGACCCGCTTGCCGCGTTTTCCGCTCCCCCTCTTCTCCTCCTGGGCGTAGTCCACGCCCACGAACATCCCGGACATGGCCGAGTGTGCCAATTCGGCCTCCGGCATCGCCTAGGCCGTGGCCATGGACGCCGTCCATGGTGCACCGTCACCCCGCCTTAAACGACCATCCCGAGCCCCTCCTCTGGGCGCCATTCGCTCTATTTTCCCCCAGAGACCTCCTCGAGCAGCCAGCTCCTCTCCCCATGCCCTCCATCCACCGCAATGGCCGGAGCTCCGCCGTCTAACTCCGCCTAAATTTGTGCTATCCCGAGCCTCTCTCTATCCCCTAGACATTCCAGCGCCCTATCATCACCATCGCTGACCCACCCCAAGCTCCAGTTCCTCCTCCCCGCGTCTGCCTCGTCGTGCTGAATCTCGCCGTCGGCCTCCTCCGCCATGGACGACTGGGCGCTCACCTCAGACTGCCCCCGCGCCCGTGGAGTACCTCGAAGGTTGCGTCACATTCCCCCGAGCACGCCGGTGTGCCGGGCGCCCACGGAGGTGGTCAGTGCCACCGAGGAGAGCGTCGGCGCCGCTCGGCCTCGCCTCCCCTGTTTCCCATCGCGCCGCACGGGAGGTTGAAGCCGGCCTGCAGCTGGGACCCGCGCGTCAGCGACTCAGCAGGCGGGCCCCGCCGTTTAAGTGGAGACGGCTTCCGTCGTTACCGCCTTCCCCGCGCGAAGGCGTATTTCCAGGAGCCGCCTTCAACGTGGCCCCTACGCGCGTGTGGCCGAGCCGCTGGGCCGGCCCAGTGACGCCCTGCCACTAAACTGCCGCCGCCTGGATCCGGCCCATTTCGGTAAAACCTTTGTCTTGTTCAGGGAACTTCAAAAATCCATAGACAATTCAAATTAACTCCAAATTTGATGATTCAAATTTCTAGTCGTTTCTAAATTCATTCCCTATCACATGGTGCTACTTGCACATCTTTGCAGAAATATTTCTTTCACAAGTATTTATCAAATCCTATTTTTTCATTTCTGTGATAAACTTTAGAAAATCACAGAGAGCCCATTTTTGATCCAAATTCCATGATCCAAATTCCTAGGTGTTCCTAAGTTCATAACTTAGTTTATGAACATTTTTTTAATACTTTCTATGCCACACAAATATTGGTCTATTTCTTCATATATAGCCAACTTTGCAAATTCATAGGAAATCCATTTGAACACCAAATCCAGTGAAACCAATTCCAAGATGCTTCTAAAATCATCCTTTGTTAAATGGTTGCCTTTGATCATTTTTCAAAATAATTCTTCTGTACACTTCTTGCAATTCCATAAACCCCTTGATTCCATCATATCGAAATGTTTGGAAATATCCATTGATCCACTTCCAATGAAATCACCTTGGTCATTCCTCATATGACCAGAGGTATCCTAGAAAAGTCCAACTCACATTTTTAGAGCACTTTTTATTTTGCCTTGTTGTGTTGCTTATTGTGTTTGTTTCCGACGTTAGTTGACGAGGTAGACGGAGTACTTGGAGAAGGACCAAAAAATTTCAAGACTCTGATGAACCAGGCAAGCATCCCTTTGACCATGTCTATGAAACCCTTTTTATGCATGTCATATAGCTCTTTATTATTGTTGCATCGGAATCATGATGAGATGGTGAACCACGTGGGTTGGTTGCCTCTATTACTTCCTCGTTGATACTTGCATTGTGCATGACCCTACGTTCTTATGAGGGTTATGCCGGCAGGAGTAGATAGGATGCTAAGGTAGTGCTACGCAAAAAGGGACGGGTATATGCATGGTGAAGGAGGTAAAGTATTTTCAAAAGACTTTTCAAAAACCCCGTCGGGTGCCACTTATGCCCGAGGGAGATGATGAGATGGGTAACCACTTGATGATGAGATGTGGTAACCCCGTCGGGTGCCACTTATGCGCAACCACTGTACCCTTATATGGGAAAGGGCATTATTGATTACCTAGGTTGATACTAGCTTGGAGCCCGCATTACTAGTGACGGGGGAGAGTTGGCGCTCTCTCTCGGGACGGGGTCGTGCCAGGTAGGGCGGCCATGACTGTCTTTACAGGGTACCCGACACACCATTGTGTACCCTCTCAGATGTTACGATCTCGAGTGAGTCTCGTATGATGTACATCGTGAGGATACGGAACAACGTGTGGACTCCTTGTTAGTGTCGTCTAGGGAAAGGTAGTGATCGGGTGCTTACCCCGGGTGCTTGAGGTACCGCGGGTCGTGGATGACATGGAAGTTCCCCGGATCTTGTGGGTATAGTGTGCAACCTCTGCAGAGTGTAAAACTATTCGAATAGCCGTGTCCACGGTCAAGGACAGTTGGGCGGTGCTGCTTAAACTACGTCCAGAGTTTTCAACCGTGTGTGTGTGTGTGTGTTGATAAAACTACTTGGGTCAAGTCAAAGGACTTGACATAGATGATTTGGGTTGGTGCCCACTCTATTTATGTTGATATCTGTAACATGTCCCCATGGTTACTTGAATTCTCTTGATGCATGTCTTACAAGTTTTTGAACATGTCATTGCACTCAAAACTAGCTTTCTGCAAAAATTTACCTATATCATGCATTGTTGTATCTGGAACCAAACATGGGTTGCTTGCGAGTACATTCAAAGTACTCATTGGCTTGCCACTGGTTATTTTATTGGCCAGGCTTGAAAGAACAGGATATGATGAAGAATACTTCAATGACGAACATGCGAGCTAGGACGCTTCCCAGTCAGAATGCCTGTAGGGTTAAGGCAGATCGCATGGGTCCAAGTTATCGACGAAGATTTCCGCTGCGATGATATACTCAAGACTTGACCATAATGGTCCTACTTGTGTAAAACAGTATGTATGGATATAAGACTCTTGTTATTCAGCTTCTGTGTGTTCAGTGAGCATTGATCTCTGGGATCACTGTACACGTTCATTCGGTGATCATGACTTATGAGTCGGGGTCCCCACAGAGCTGGTACCAGAGCCATCCTGACTGTAGGAAGACTTAGTTAGCATGGTCGTTAGTTAGGGTAAAATATTTCCAAAACTACTACTAGTTTTCAAAACAATCTATACTTCTCTTCCCTTCTCAGTTTTTCGAAAACTAAGGTATACTTATTGATCTCTTCCCCTTCAAATCCTTTGGTCGCTAGAACCCTTATGCCCCAGACCACATGATTCCTTGTAACCCTCGTGGATAATATAGAAGGAAGATGCCTTGCCAGACATTCACCCACATCTCCTGAACACAAGATTGGCGACATCACAAGACGATATCAACAGAAGATACATCCTCGAGGAATGAGGACATGAAGAACCAGGAGATGGTGACACCCTTGACACTGCCCCAAGATGAAGAAACCCTAGCCTACGATGATCAGGGCATAGGATATGCAAGATCATGATATACATCACTAATAGAGCAATCCTGTCCTTACCGTTGTTGTATCGGCAACCACTGGTGGATGAGAACCTAGCCATTTGGTCCGCCTCACCATAGTGAGCAGGAAAACGGTTCTCCTCATCCCCCGCTCTTGGTGTCGAAGTTGTCATCAACGTAACCGACATGATGGACCTCTATTACGCCTTGATAATGTCATTGCATAAAGGATTACCTACCTGGTACCATCGACGGCTTAGAAGACAGAAAGGGGTCGTCGTGATTAAGAAGACAATAGAAGATCAAGTCAATGCCAGTTATGAGGAGCCACCATCACCCCATCACTTCAACAGGCAAGAAGTTGTTGAAGACTCTTCAAGCCCAACCGGGATCGTTTCATCAAACAACTACAAGAGACGTAGCAGCACCTGAGGAAACTCAGAAGACTGCATGAGGCACAAGGCACGACTACTGAGTCCGAGAACCCCTAGGGTAGGATGAGTCGTGTACCCCCTATGCGCAGTCGAGTCCGTATGATGGTTCGAATAGAACCATGATTGTGTGTTGCTTGTTTTTATTTTTTTGTGTTTTGATATAAGTCGCACTTTTGCCCTAGGCAACAAGTACGCGACTATATCACCTGCCTTATTTTGTTGTTTGTGTTTGGCCCTTTTTGGCACTTGTTTGTTCGCACTTGCACTATAGAACCCCCTTTAGGCGTTCCCCTCCTCTATGCTACTTTCCCCTCTCATCTCTCTCCCCTCAACTAAAGATCGACAAGACAAGGTACACCAAGGATCCTACTTCGACAACCAAATAGCACTGAAGACTTTTGCTGCCGCCTCTTCGACCAAGTACAGCACCATAGAGTTATATTTAACCCTCCAGACTAGAAACCCATTCCTAAACCCTTCGAGACTTCACAAGATAACCTATCTCGAATCCTTAACCATGTGCTTAACCTACGGAATTGCAAGAGAACCGGTTAAGCCTCTGTAACCTTGCTTGTCACTGGGTTCATTATGGAACTATTGGACATAGTGAATGAGCACATTATCTTCCTAAGATAGCACCAAAACTGACGATGCCATAGGGAGGACCAATCTGAGGAAATAGGAATAGAGGACGAATGACTTGATGAGTTTATATCAATGACTTTAGGAATTATATGGGACTACTTGATGGATTATGAGGCTTTGATGTTAGTAGATGAACTTGGTGGGATCATGAGTATAGATTAGCATAGCTTTCATTACCCCTGAGTAAATTGGATTTAGTAGGATAATGGTGTTCGCAAGCTGGAATTCTTGGAAGTATTTGGATTTGTCCTAGCCATGGGATATTGATAGGAGACAGTTGATATTATGTAAATAACTTGGGGGAACATGTAGGAATTCTCGTTGGACAAGAGATTTGGATTTAAGTAAGTGATTCTAGTTGAATATAGATGCTGAGTATGTATACATGGTTCGGAGTAAATTGGATTTAGACTGATGATCTCGATCATGATACCATGTTTCTCGGTGGACGATAAACTAGGAGAATTGGACTAATTGTCGGAGTTTATTTAGGGAATCTATATGAGCTTGACCTTGGATTTTACATGACCATGATAATGGAAATTGGTGGACTGACTATAGTAAGGTAGCCTTCCTAGTATTTGTGGATTATAGGGTATTAGAAGATCATGTGGAACACCATAGACATTGGATTTGTAGAATTAATGGATTATGTAGCGATTAATGGAAGTTAATAAGCTATTGGAGTTGATTCATAGGAAGGAAACAAGATCTTGGAGTGGCTTACGACGTGTTTCCTTAGGATAGAGATGCTTTATCATGGACCTTGGATCAATAGACTGAGCACTTGGATTGTGGTGATTAAATTCAAGCTTAGCAGCTTATATGCTCTACCCATGGATTTTTAGGGGTAGCCATACATACGAGTTTGGGGATTGTAGACATATATGATTTTGTTAGACCTCTTCTCGAGAGTCATGAGGGCATGAATAACATGAGTGATGATTGAAGTTGACCTAGACAAGGTGATTCTTTTGGTAATATGATGTGAAGACTAGGTAGAACTATTGGCATCTCAGAAACTGTGCTTAAGGACAAGATGATAAACGTTCACCCACACACTAGAATCCTTAAAACTCTTAAGCCACACCAAGCCACAACATGGTCGGATCCTGACCTTGGGCTTTGGCTCTAGATCGATAAGACCTTGGCCTATGCTCAACCGTGATCATCACCAATGCCTCAGCCCACTCTACGTACCCCATATACTTCACAGAGTACTGGGGCAAGTTGGTTATCATCCTTATTTGAGGGCGTACATGTCCACATGAAGACGGAAGAATGGTTGTTCAGCTGGTTAGGGAACATCTGAAGACCGCCATGCCAAGGAGGAAGAACTATACCAACCACCATCGCCAAGAAGTAAACCTCCGCATCAACGACCAGGCATATCTGCAAGCCACTTCTCTCTAAGGAACCAAGCATTTCCATGACAAGGAGACCCACACCAAGATTTAACAACCCCCTCCGAGATCACTTCAAGACGGAGAGAAGACAGATACCAACTAGAGTTACCACCTGACTCACCCACTATGCACAATGTTTTTCCACACGACACCACTCTGGAAACATTTCTAACTTCCTAATTATCCCGATCTCTACAACGACATCGACCACCGAGCCATCGACCCCCTAGCCCAATCTAACCTACCGTGAGCTACCCATTAGCAACCTGGATCAAGAAGAGCGTCATACACGGGGCCACACCATCAAGTACTTCAAGCTCAATGGAGCACTACACGGAATCAGAAGAAGTATGAGGACGTGAAGACTACCCCAGATCCAAGTTTCTGTATCCCTTTCCGCGCCTAGTTTGGGAATCTCGGGGACGAGATTCTTGTAAGGGGGGTAGGTCTGTCACACCCTGATTTTCATGCCACAACACTTAAGCTAATGAATCATGATAAAATGTGGTTTGACAAAAACTTTTGCATTATTTGACTTTTATTTGAGTTGGTTTTCTCTCTGTGTTTTCAAAGTGCTCTTTAAAATCAACACAACTCCACCTTCTATACTTCATCTCCATGCCCCAAGCTTCTGCCCAATGATCATGCCATGTGTATAGAGCAATATAGTATTTTCTTACAAAAATAATTTGGCCAAAAAGTATTTTCTAAAATTAGTTTTCCAAAGACCCTTGAATTGCGATTTGCACTACAAGTACTTAATTTGAGGTGTGAAAAATCTTTCCAAAAATATATTTGAATCCTATTAGATGTAGGACTCCCATAAACCACAAAAATATAATTTTAAAAGTTATTTTCCTATTTTATTTAAAAATCTTTTCTTAAGGCCAGAAATGGTCTTTAATAGGAAAAAAATTATTTTATTGCTTCAAAAAATATTTAAATTTTTTTAGGGAAACTCATAGGACATATATTGTCCATATATAAGAGTTTCAACACATGGTCATGTTCACAATATTGATCAAATCCCTCAAAACCTATTTCTGGATATTTCAAGCTTTTGAAATATTTACAAAGTAAATATTCTCCAAAAATTCAAGAAAATTCTAGCATGTCACATATGACATGTTTGATGGTATTGCCAAGTCTCATGTCATGGGGAACAGTATAACCCCATGAAACCCTCTCAAAACCACTTATGTCCTTTTTCAAGTTTGAACAACTTTGCACTGCCAAACATGTCCAAATGTTCGCAAACCTTGTGAACATGCTCAAATGGTCTAATAATGCATCTAGACCAAATGGTACAAGTTGGAGAGAATGTTATGTTGATCAAAGTGCCTCAAAACCCTTTCTGTCCAGAACCAAATTTGAACAACTCTACATTGCCAAGTGTGTCCTTTTGATCTGAATTTTTGTGGACATGCCCAAATCCTCAAATGATGACACTACACCAAGTGGTGCATCAGGGAGAATGGATTTGCATGACTAAATCTTGGTAAAGCCATTTTTGCTGATTTCTAGGGTTTACCAAAGTTACATTGGATACTTTGCCCAAATGAGCTTAAACTTGATGGAACACCCTACCTCTATGTGCCATCCCATCCTGTTAATTCTCATGGCAAGTGGAATTAATTTTCTTGCCCAAACCAACAACAAACACCTTCTGCCATTTTTCCAAAGTCATCATTTTGACCCCTTCCCCTAATCTCCTTGAGCTCAACTTTTTACCACAGCTCCTCCTAGTCTTCTCCTATCTCCAGTAACTCTTCCCTGGACTCAGCTCAATGATTGAGGGGTGAAACACCCCCATTTACCCCTCTGGATAGCACCTTCCTCTCTCTTTCTCACCTCCCTCCTCACTCCATTGGTTCCACAAGGCATCCAAGGCTTCCCCCTGCTATCCTAATACCTCCTGGCACTACTGGACACAAGTGGCCGCGCCCACTCCCATTTCTTAATGCCATGGCATGCCATTTGGGCGCTCTGGAGCGTGCTACAGTGCGCTCCCGCACTGTAGCCGCCCCCTTCCAACCGCCTCCGGCCACCTAGGGCCTCCCCCTCGTGTCCCCCGAGGTCACCTCGACGTCTGCAGCATGCTACGCTGTCGTCCCCCTCCTCTATCTCCCTCTCCGGCTCTCCTCGCATACGGACAGAGCGCCGCCCAAGCGCGCCAGTCGCTGGCCACGGCGGGGACCCGCTTGCCGCGTTTCCCGCTCCCTCTCTTCTCCTCCTAGGCGTAGTCCACGCCCACGAACACCCCGGACATGGCCGAGTGTGCCAATTCAGCCTCCAGCATCGCCTAGGCCGTGGCCATGGACGCCGTCCACGGTGCACCGTCACCCCGCCTTAAACGACCATCCCGAGCCCCTCCTCTGGGCGCCATTTGCTCTATCTTCCCCCAGAGACCTCCTCGAGCAGCCAGCTCCTCTCCCCGTGCCCTCCATCCACCGCAATGGCCGGAGCTCCGCCGTCTGACTCCGCCTAAATTCGGGCTATCCTGAGCCTCTCTCTCTCTCTCCCCTAGACATTCCAGCGCCCTATCATCACCACCGCTGACCCACCCCAAGCTCCAGTTCCTCCTCCCCGCGTCTGCCTCGTCGTGCTGAATCTCGCCGTCGGCCTCCTCCGCCATGGACAACGGGGCGCTCACCTCAGACCGCCCCCACGCCTGTGGAGTACCTCGAAGGATGCGTCACATTCCCCCGAGCACGCCGGTGTGCCGGGCGCCCACAGAGGTGGTCGGTGCCGTCGGGGAGAGCGCCGGCGCCGCTCGGCCTCGCCTCCCCTGTTTCCCGTCGCGCCGCGCGGGAGGTTGAAGGCGTCCTGCAGCTGGGACCCGCGCGTCAGCGACCCAGCAGGCGGGCCCCACCGTTTAAGTGGAGACGGCTTCCGCCGTTACCGCCTTCCCCGCGCGAAGGCGTATTTCCAGCAGCCGCCTTCAACGTGGCCCCTACGCGTGTGGCCGAGCCGCTGGGCCGGCCCAGTGACGCCCTGCCGCTAAACCTCGCACAGTGTGCGCCGCCGCCGCCTGGATCCGGCCCATGTCGGTAAAACCTTTGTCTTTTTCTTTTTCAGGGAACTTCAAAAATCCATAGAGAATTCAAATTAACTCCAAATTTGATGATTCAAATTTCTAGTAGTTTCTAAATTCATTTCCTATCACATGGTGCTACTTGCACATCTTTGCAGAAATATTTCTTTCACAAGTATTTATCAAATCCTATTTTTTCATTTCTGTGATAAACTTTAGAAAATCAAAGAGAGCCCATTTTTGATCCAAATTCCATGATCCAAATTCCTAGGTATTCCTAAGTTCATAACTTAGTTTATGAAAAAAAAATTAATACTTTCTGTGCCACACAAATAATGGTCTATTTCTTCATATATAGCCAACTTTGCAAATTCATAGGAAATCCATTTGAACTCCATATCCAGTGAAACCAATTCCTAGATGCTTCTAAAATCATCCTTTGTTAAATGGGTGCCTTTGCTCATTTTTAAAAATAATTCTTCTGTACACTTCTTGCAATTCCATAAACCCCTTGATTCCATCATATCGAAATGTTTGGAAATATCCATTGATCCACTTCTAATGAAATCACCTTGGTCATTCCTCATATGACCAGAGGTATCCCAGAAAAGTCCAACTCACATTTTTATAGCACTTTTTCTTTTGCCTTGTTGTGTTGCTTATTGTGTTTGTTTCCGACGTTAGTTGACGAGGTAGACGGAGTACTTGGAGAAGGACCAGAAGATTTCAAGACTCTGATGAACCAGGCAAGCAGCCCTTTGACCATGTCTATGAAACCCTTTTTATGCATGTCATATAGCTCTTTATTATTGTTGCATCGGAATCATGATGAGATGGTGAACCACGTGGGTTGGTTGCCTCTATTACTTCCTCGTTGATACTTGCATTGTGCATGACCCTACCTTTTTACGAGGGTTATGCCGGCAGGAGTAGATAGGATGCTAAGGTAGTGCTACGCAAAAAGGGACGGGTATATGCATGGTGAAGGAGGTAAAGTATTTTCAAAAGACTTTTCGAAAACCCCGTTGGGTGCCACTTATGCCCGAGGGAGATGATGAGATGGGTAACCACTTGATGACGAAGTGGTGTACCGAGGCAAGTGTGTGTGTTGTTTTCGAAAACGGATTAGATTTAAGATTTGTCGACTGTCCCAACCTTACATGCGCAACCACTCTACCCTTATATGGGAAAGGGAATTATTGATTACCTAGGTTGATACTAGCTTGGAGCCCGCATTACTAGTGACGGGGGAGAGTTTGTGCTCTCTCTCGGGACGGGGTCGTGCCAGGTAGGGCGGCCATGACTGTCTTTACAGGGTACCGGACACACCGTTGTGTCCCCTCTCGGATGTTACAATCTCGAGTGAGTCTCGTATGATGTACATCGTGAGGATACGGAACAACGAGTGGACTCCTTGTTAGTGTCGTCTAGGGAAAGGTAGTGATCGGGTGCTTACCCCGGGTGCTTGAGGTACCGCGGGTCATGGATGACACGGAAGTTCCCCGGATCTTGTGGGTACAGTGTGCAACCTCTGCAGAGTGTAAAACTATTCGAATAGCCGTGTCCACGGTCAAGGACAGTTCGGCTGTGCTGCTTAAACTACGTCCAGAGTTTTCAACCGTGTGTGTGTGTGTTGATAAAACTACTTGGGTCAAGTCAAAGGACTTGACATAATTGAGTTGGGTTGGTGCCCACTCTATTTATGTTGATATCTGTAACATGTCCCCATGGTTACTTGAATTCTCTTGATGCATGTCTTACAAGTTGTTGAACATCTCATTGCACTCAAAACTAGCTTTCTGCAAAAATTTACCTATATCATGCATTGTTGTATCTGGAACCAAACATGGGTTGCTTGCGAGTACATTCAAAGTACTCATTGGCTTGCCACTGGTTATTTTATTGGCCAGGCTTGAAAGAACATGATATGATGAAGAATACTTCGATGACGAACATGCGAGCTAGGACGCTTCCCAGTCAGAATGCCTGTAGGGTTAAGGCAGATGGCATGGGTCCAAGTTATCGACGAAGATTTCCGTTGCGATGATATACTCAAGACTTGACCATAATGGTCCTACTTGTGTAAAACGGTATGTATGGATATAAGACTCTTGTTATTCAACTTCTGTGTGTTCAGTGAGCATTGATCTCTGGGATCACTGTACACGTGCATTCGGTGATCACGACTTATGAGTCGGGGTCCCCACATCACCGCTACCTTTACCAAATCATGTTCACACACTTCACTCTCAGCATCAGAACATATCGTAACACTCCAATTCATTCCCAATGAATCAGACCTGACACAACTCTAAGCAATAGCAGGCATAGCATGGTAGGAACACAACATGGCTCAATCAACTCCTACACATGCTAGTGGGTTTCAACTATTTACGGTGGCAATGACAGGTCATGCAGAGGAATGGGTTCAACTACCGCAACACAAAGTAGCAGATGAATCGTTGTTGTCCTAATGCAATGACTGAGAGCAGGAGCGAGAGAGTAGGATTGTATCGAAATGAACAAGGCGGTTTGCTTGCCTGGTAAATCAACAAGGGGGCATTACTCCTCAGACAGGTACTCTGGAACACTCTCCGGAGCAGGACCTATCGAGAAGGAACGGTGTCGGCAATCAACACACAAGCATATGCAACAATATGATGCATGAACATGGCATGTAGATGTGATGCTATTTTGTGCTAATGCATCTAGCATTTTAATTGGAAGAGATCCATTTGAACCAAGGGTTCAAATGCAACTCTAAATTAAGTCTCTTAAAATGCCATAATGTGTCTTCACCTATACAACATGTATAAGTTGGTTTGTCATGCATAAAACTAGTACAGATGGAAGGATTGCGGTTGAATTTCAATCTGGAACAATTTTTTGAAACCATTTTTCATATATAATTTATTTCAATATGAGTTACGGTTGAATTTCTATGATTTTTTGAAGTTTGAATCATTTTCTAGAATTTCCTGATTTAATTTAAATCCAGAAAATGGATAACTGCGTCAGCATGACATCATGTCTGTGTCAGCAGGTCAACGGTGCTGATCAAGTCAAACCTGACGTGTGGGGTCCACATGTGAGTGAGACAGTGTTAAATAAGGGGTTTTTACTAATCTAATTAAAAGATTAGGGCGCAGGGGCCCACTGTCAGTGTCAGCGTTAGCTTAAATGGTGATTAGCGCTAAGTAATCACCTGGCCGATAGGTCCCGCATGTCAGGCTGGCGAGGTCGTCGGCGGCGACCTCAGGACGCGGCGGCGTCCGCGTTACAGGCCACTGGGGCGGCAGCTAGGGGCACCAGGGCGTAGCCCGGGCTCGTCCGCATCCAGGGGAGCAGACGGGAGGCTGCGGTGGCGGTGGAGCTCGCCGGAGCGGAGCTCGGGGCGGCGGCCGGAGTTCGGGCGCGAGCGAGGATGCGGCTGCGGTGTGCGAGGGCGAGAACGGAGAGGAGGAGGAGGAGCAGCAGCTCACCGCGGTTGCAGCGGGCGTCGAAGCAGGCTCGGGGGCGGCCGGACGTTGACGGGCAAGCGGTGGAGATCCACGGCGGCCGGCGGTGAAGAAGACGACGGTGGCGATGATGGAGGCCGTCCGGAGGCGCGCGACTTGACGATGAGGGAGAGAGGGTCACGGAGGAGCTATGGAGCGCGTCGGGGAGGCGAGGCCGTGGCTGTGGGCGCGACAATAGTGGCCGGTGGCGGCAGTGGCGCTCGGCCGTGAGAGAGAGAGAGAGAGCGAGGGAGAGGAGAGGAGAGGACTGGGGAGAGTGAGAGGGGTACAGGGCGGCGCGTGGCGTCGCGCGGAGCATCCAGAGCAACTAGAGGAAGGACAGGCAGGCAGGGAGGGAGGAGGTGGCGCGGCGTGGCGGTGCGCGCGCGTCGGGCACGCGCCCGTCCTGCTGTCGGGGAGTAAGACGACAGAGGAGGGGGGCTAGGTGGGCTGGGCCAGCTGCTGGGCTGCGCGGTGCCAGGCCAGAACATGAGCTGGGCCGCAGGTAGGTCCAGGTAAGGTTTTTCCCTTTTTATTTCTTTTTCTATTTTTCTGACATTTGTTTGGTTTAAATAAAATACTAAACCATTTTATTTCTTATGCCAATTTTTGTAGGGGCTAGTGCCATTATTCCAGAGCTCCTCAACAACTGGCATAATTTTTGGACATATATTAAATATATAATTTTTGGGTGAAGATATACTTGAGACTCTGGTGATCGGTGTAGATCTCCCAACGTTTACCAAGAAGGTAATGTCGCCAGGTCTTCAGTGCATAGACTACGGCTGCAAGCTCTAGATCATGTGTAGGATAATTATCCTCATGTGGATGCAACTGTCGAGATGCATAGGCAATCACATGACGATCCTGCATAAGAATGCAACCTAGTCCCTGTCGTGAGGCGTCGCAGTAGATAACAAAGTCTTTAGTGAAATCCGGTGGCACAAGTATGGGAGCAGAAGTCAGGCGTCTTTTCAGTTCCTGAAAACTGTACTCACACTGTGGGGACCACTCAAACTTTTTATCTTTCTTGAGAAGATCCGTGAGGGGTTTGGCTACTTTGGAGAAGTTTTCAACAAAGCGGCGACAATAGCTGGCTTGACCAAGGAAACTCCTAACTTGTTTAACGGTTTCAGGTGGAGTCCAATCAAGAATATCACGTGGCCTTAACTCTCTCGGGATTGACAGCAATGCCCTTACCAGATATCACGTGGCCCAGATAGGTCACTTCTGGCAACCAAAATTCACACTTGGAGAACTTGGCATAAAGGCGATGCTCTCTAAGTTTTTCTAGCACAAGTCTAAGATGTTCAGCATGCTCTTCCTCGTTCTTTGAGTAAATATGAATATCATCGAGGTAAATCACGACGAATTTATCTAAGTACTCCATGAAGATCGAGTTCATCAAGCGGGAGAATGTAGCTGGAGCGTTGGTTAGACCGAAGGACATGACGGTGTACTCGTACTGGCCATAACGAGTGACAAAGGTTGTCTTGGGAATGTCCCCATTTCTGATCTTGATTTGGTGGTAGCCTAACCTCAAATCCATCTTGGAGAAGATGGAGGATCCAGCGAGCTGATCATACAGGTCGTTGATCCTGGGGAGCGGATATTTGTTCTTTATCGTGACCAAATTAACGGTACGATAATCTGCAACCATCCGGTCCATAGCATCCTTCTTCTTGACGAAGAGGACGGGGCAAGCCCAAGGAGAAGAACTAGGACGGATGAAACCCTTTTGCAAGGACTCATCAAGTTGTTTCTTAAGCTCGGCTAGTTCTAAGGGTGCCATCTTGTAAGGTCTCCTAGAGATTGGAGCAGTTCCTAGAATAAGATCTATGACGAACTCTACATCTCTGTCAGGTGGAACACCTGGCAGTTCCTCTGGAAAGACATCCGGAAAGTCACGGACTACCGAGATATCTTCCAGGTCTGGAAGAGGGCTGGCATTAAGAGAATAGAGCTGACGCTTTGCAACTCTAGTGGAGACAATGACTATCTTGCCAGATGGGTGTGTAAGCTGAATAGATCTGGTGTAACAATCAATCTTGGCATGATGAGTTGTCATCCAGTCCATACCCAAAATGATGTTAATATCTGAGGACATGAGGGCTACAAGTGATGCAAGGAATACAAGTCTATCAACAAGGATTTCGTTGCCATAGCTGATTATGGTGGTTTGCCATCTAGACCCTGGGGTTTGAATTTCAAGCGGAGTTGGCATATCACAAAATGACATGTCGTGCAAACGAGCATAGCCCTCAGAAATGAAGGAGTGAGATTCTCCAGTATCGAACAGAACCGATGCTGGATGACAATTGACAAGGAGTGTACCATGAACGACATCCGGATCATCATGAGTGTCTTTAGCTGAGATGTGATGCACACGTCCACATTCAGTGGGGGCTGACTTGACAATGATCATCTTGCGTGATGGCTTACCACGGCCAACAGACTTCTCAGGCCGGGGTGGAGCACAATTAGTCTGAGAGCAGTCACGTGCATAGTGTCCTGTCTTCCCGCATGTGAAGCAAGTCCCTGAAGTTGGACATGGACCCGCACTAACCAGAGGTCTACCAGTAGGCCTGGGTGGAACAAACGACTGAGCTAGGGGAGGCACCACATAGGATGTCCTCGGTGAATATCTGGAAGGAAGAGCGGAGTTCGGAACTCAAATCCGGCGCTTCTGCGAGCCCGAACCGGAAGAAGATCCCAACTCACGGGTGTGCTTACGAGACTCCTCGTAAGTGAGTTGAGATGCCTCTGCATTAATGGCCTTGTTCACAAGAGATTGGAATGTATCACAATGATGTAGGTGGAGATCACGATGCAACTTGGGGTTGAGACCCTTCCGGAACCTAGCCTGCTTCTTGGCGTCCGTGGACACCTCTTCTGTGGCATAACGGGCGAGGTTCTCGAACTCTCTGCTGTAAGCATCAACAGCCGTCTTACTCTGGGTGAAGCTACAGAACTCTTCTCTCTTGCGATCAAGGAGGGCCTGGGGAATGTGATGCTCGCGAAAAGCCTCAGTGAAATCTCTCCAGGTAGGAATCTGACCAGCTGGAAGCATAGCCTCATAGTTCTGCCACCAAAGACTAGCAGGACCTTCTAGGTGGTATGTGGCATAGGTGACCTTGTCATCTTCAGCTACGTTCGCGGAACGCAGCTTATGAGTGATGCTACGGAGCCAGTCATCTGCATCGAGTGGCTCGATGGAATGATGAAAGGTAGGTGGGTGCAAGCGAATAAAGTCATGAATGGTCACAGATCCTTTGAACTGATGTGCGGTGTTCTCCTCGATACGTGCCAACAAGCGCTTAGACTCTCGCTTGTTTTTCTCCATCTCTAACATGAACTCTGTCAACGAAGGTTGGTCGGGAGGATCCTCATCCCTACCATCTCCGTGGTTCTGGCTACGAGCAACAGAACTTTGCTTAACTGATGACATCCTGAGAAACGAAACCAAGGACGGAATCGGCATCATCTATAGGCTATAGAGTGTCTGACAAGGAAATTAGTAACTCTCAAACTCCTAGGAAAATTCCGGCAGCATAACGGCAGTAAAATGCTCAGAATGAGACATTCTGCTAAAATGGGGTAGTAACATACTCAACATCATCACTCAAGGTTCTGAGATAGTACTAATCAGGCTATACCGGAAGTACATAAAACTGGGGTATGACTCTGATCAACCAATCCTATGGGACTACAGAGTAGTAACACGTGATCCTGATAGACGGAAGGGAAAGCCTAGTACCTTAACCCCATAGGAAAGATAGGATGACTCAGATCAGAAGGCCATGAGGTATAAGGAGTAAAAAGAGCCTTACGTTCCAACCCACAATCAATTCCCTTATATAACTAAAGAATTTCTAGACTCAACTTCGACCAGTTTGGCTTGGTAATCCTACAGGAAGTCAGGCTCTGATACCAAAGCTGTCAGGACGCCGACTCAATGCCACATCGATCTAGCATGTAACACCTCATATCACTTTGCGGCCTCACGCACGGTATCCCCACGGGTGTCGGATTACCTTTGCCCGGGACCGTTTGCGCCTTTTGGCACACGTATATGATAGTGTCGCTAGCATCCATATGATAAGGAGCCCGGGCTGATATGGCTCGTCGTAAACCCAAAGTGGCACTAACTTACAGGGACAGGCATACATGACCCAGCAACGAACGTGTCGGTCATCAGAGAGTGAATCCAGGCTGTAGCAACTGGGCTAGCAGGACTCCAATAAACCTGGCTGTAGCAGGCTAACAGGACTCCGGTAGACACCGCGGGACATTTCCCCGAAGAGACAGACACAGGAACGAAGAAGGACACATGCCGGCCAACCTAAGTGTTCCGGAGCAGTAGAAAGCTACCAGGGCTCAATGGAAGCACTAGGAGACATGTCCCGGTAAGAGAGGCTACTAAGGATAAACAACTAGATAGTCAGATCCAACACATAGCAATACACATTACACGTACGCATAACATGCAAGTATGTGTTGTACAAAATGGCATCACAGCATAACTCAACAACTCATATAGATAAAGCTCAAAGAGCCAACATAGCATTTATTACAAGCAGGGGTCACATGACCCAACATGTAGAGCAAACAAGCAACAAGCGGAAGTGAGGGAGTCCTGGACTAGGGGGTGTCCGGACAGCCGGACTATCATCGTCCGCCGGACTCCAAGACTACGAAGATACAAGATTGAAGAGTCCGTCCCATGTCCGGATGGTACTTTCCTTGGCGTGGAAGGCAAGCTTGGTGATACGGATATGTTGATCTCCTACCATTGTAACCGACTCTTTGTAACCCTAGCCTTCTCCAGTGTCTATATAAACTGGAGGGCTTTAGTCTGTAGGACACAACATACATTACAACAATCATACCATAGGATAGCTTTCGGGTTTAGCCTCCTTGATCTCGTGGTAGATCCACTCTTGTACTACCCATATCATCAATATTACTCAAGCAGGACGTAGGTTTTTACCTCCATCAAGAGGGCCCGAACCTGAGTAAAACATCGTGTCCCTTGTCTCCTATTACCATCCGCCTAGACGAACAGTTCGGGACCCCCTACCCGAGATCCGCCAGTTTTGACACCGACATTGGTGCTTTCATTGAGAGTTCCTCTGTGTCGTCACCGATAGGAAGGATGCCTCCACCCGTCTTCAAGGACGGTATTTTCGCCAAAGGGGCCTTGGACGCCGGCCAAACTATCCGGCTAGGTGGTTTTCTCATGACCGCCTGTCCGGCCACCGCTTCGACAATGACTTCTCAAGTCGTCAAAAGCAATCTCCATGTCAGCTCGGAATTCGCCGAGTGGCTGGATCCGATAGAGCTCTCGTCTGTCAACAAACTCCTGGATCGCATCGCCGCCCTGGGAGTCGCTACGGACTACAATCAGATTGGGCTTAAAACCGATCTGAGAGAGATTAACTCTCCCCAGGTTACCCACCACGTCGAAGTGGTAGAGGAACAATGCGGCGACTCTCCTCCTGTATTAAAAACTAAACATGTCTGGGCTCCTGAACCCTCCATGCCGGATTTCCGCGGAGGAACGGACTTCGATCGAGCACTAAACTCAAAGTCAGGCATCGGACCGGACTCGCTGGACAACGTCCAGCAATCCAAGCTTCCAAAATTGGAAACTTCACGGCCATTAAGCCCCAAGATGGGTAGGGATCCGGATTTTATTCCACCCACCCGCCCAGATATATGCGATCTATCTCTAATACGGCAAGAGCCCATTGAAACAGTACATCACTACTGGGCCAGATTCCTCCTGGTTATGGACAGGATAAAGGACTGCCGAGAGGAAAACGCAATCTTAATCTTTTGCAATAATTGCACGGACAAGGGAATATTGAACGCCATCGGCCGTCGTAAAATCATACGCTTCACCGAACTGGCGTCCATAGTACGAAAGTACTGTGTGATGGAGAGTTTCAGGAAAACCGAAAACCAGTTTTGGGACAATCCGGCCCCAAATACAGCCCTAGTCCGCAACAAAAGGGTGCATCATACTCAGGCCCCAGATACAAAAACCAAAAAGCAAAAACCCCATAGAGGGCACGGAACCGTACTGGAGGGATGGCTCAATGGACCCTGTAAGCTTCATAGTACAGAGGGAGCCGTCCCAACACATAGGCTTCGAGCATGTTGCATATTACGGCAGGTGGCCAAAAGTGGCGAGGAGCTTCTAGCCCCGGAAAACCACTCCAACAATACCGGTACGATATCAACAGTCTTCGAGACCTTCGCATCAAATTATATGCCAAAACGAACAATCCGCGGCCTCGCCGAAGTCTACCAAGTAGCAACAGCAAATCCATGGAGTGACACAGCCATCACCTTCAACGCCAGCGACGAACCTAAATTCCGAACAGCCCGAGCACCAGTCGCACTGGTGCTTAGTCCCATAGTTGACGGCTTTCGACTTACAAAGGTCCTCATGGATGGCGGCAGCGGACTAAACCTCATCTACGAGGAAACTCTTCAAAAAATGGAAATTGATTGGAGCCGTATTGAGCGAAGCAGCACAACCTTCAGAGGAATAATTCCTAGCCGGGAAGCGCGCTGCACCGGAAAAATCACACTTGATGTGGTGTTCGGCTCGCCGGACAATTACAGATCCGAAGAAGTCATGTTCCAAGTGGCCCCGTTCAACAGCGGATATCACGCTATATTAGGACGAGAGGCATTCACAATTTTTCAAGCCGTACCCCATTACGGGTATATGAAGCTCAAAATGCCTGGGCCAGGCGGAATAATCACTCTCGCTAGTGATCCGGACGTAGCACTCCGCGCCGAAAACAAGACAGCCGCACTAGCCCTGGAGGCACTATCCGAAGCCCTAGCGGCAGAAGAACTCACCGCGCTGCGCTCTACGGTGAACAGGGACGATGTGATACTCGATAAAAGATCCAAGTCCACCTCCTTCAAACCAGCAGATGAAATAGTAAAATTCCAGGTCCATCCAACGAACCCAACAAAGACGGCCTCCATTGGGGCACAATTAAACCCCAAGGTAGACGCCGCACTGCGCAAATTCCTTCGGGAAAATTGGGACATTTTCGCCTGGCATCCTTCGCATATGCTTGGAATCCCACGCAGATTGGCAGAACACAGCCTAAACATCCTAAAAGGATTCAAGCCAGTCAAACAGGCTCTTCGACTATTTTCCGAACCCAAAAGACAGGCAATGGGAGAAGAGCTAGCCAAACTATTGGAAGCCGGATTCATCAGAGATATCAAACATGCGGATTGGCTAGCAAATCTGGTAATGGTACCAAAGAAGGACAAATCCTGGCGCCTATGTGTCGATTTTAAAGACCTCAATAAGGCTTGCCCAAAGGATCCCTTCCCCCTCCCCCGCATCGACCAAATTATCGATGCTACCGTAGGGCACGATTCGTTGTGCTTCCTCGACGCATACTCTGGCTACCATCAACTCAAGATGGCGGAAGCAGACCAAGCTGCAACGGCATTCATCACTCCATATGGACCATTCTGCTTCAACACGATGCCCTTCGGACATAAAAACGCCGGCGCAACATATCAACGCATGATTCAAACATGTCTGGCCACCCAGATCGGCAAAACAGTAGAGGCATACGTAGACGACGTTGTCGTCAAAACCAAACACGTCGAAACTCTAGTAGACGACTTGAGGCTCACATTCGACAACCTCAGAGCATATGACATCAAGCTGAATCCGGAAAAATGCGTTTACGGCATACCAGCCGGAAAGCTACTGGGCTTCATTGTATCCGGTAGAGGAATTGAAGCAAACCCAGCCAAGATCAGAGCTCTGTCACAGCTAGATATCCCAAAAGACCTCAAGCAAATACAAAAATTGACTGGATGCGTGGCGGATCTAAGCCACTTTATCTCCCGTCTAGGAGAAAAGGCATTGCCCCTCTATCGCCTCCTCAGGTGCACTAAACACTTCGAGTGGACGGATGCTGCCACTGCCGGACTCGAAGAAATAAAGGCCATATTGGCAGCAAATCCGGTCCTGGCTGCGCCCAATTTGGGCGAACCAATGTTGTTATACATTGCAGCAACGCATCAAGTTGTAAGCGCGGTACTCGTCGTGGAACGAGAGAAAGAAGGGCATAAATTCCCTCTTCAAAAACCAGTGTATTATGTATCCACTGTGTTAACCCCCTGCAAATCCCGTTACCCACACTATCAGAAGATAGCATATGCGGTGTTCATGGCATCCCGGAAGCTCAGACACTACTTTCAAGAGTGTTCCATAACAGTGGCCTCCAAAGTACCACTCAATGACATCATAAATAACCGCGACGCAACGAGCAGGATTGCAAAATGGGCCATTGAGCTCTTACCATTCGATATAACTTACAAACCTCGGTGAGCTATAAAGTCACAAGTTTTGGCTGACTTTGTTGCTGAATGGACCGAAGCCGAACTCCCTAAAGAGTACGGCGCATACTCCAACTGGATTATGCACTTCGACGGCTCTAAAATGTTGGCCGGACTGGGGGCTGGCGTCGTATTGACGTCCCCGACCGGGGACACAGTCCGATACGTACTTCAAATAATGTACACGGACTCCAACAACGCAGCCGAATACGAGGCCCTCCTACATGGTCTCCGGATGGCAATCTCCATGGGCATTCAACACCTAGAGGTGCGCTGGGATTCAAACCTTGCAATATCCCAAATAAACGGAGACTTTGACGCCAAGGATCCGAAAATGGCAGCATATCGCAATGCTGTCCTAAAAATGTCAGCTCGGTTTGAAGGACTCGAATTCCACCACGTAGCCCGAGAAAATAACCAAGCAGCCGATGCACTGGCACGCATCGGCGCAAAACGTGACACTGTCCCTCCAAATATCTTCCTGGAACGGCTCTTCAAGCCGTCCGTACTATGGGAAGGGGAGTCCGGAAATGACAAACCGGAAACAACCGCGCCAACCGGCGATTCAGCCGATGACATAACACCTTCAGCCCACGATATAATGGCGGTAATCGCCCCGTGGACAGAACCATTCCTAGCCTATTTGCTTAGACAGGAACTTCCCGAAGACCAAAATGAGGCCCGCCGCATAGTCCGGCGATCGAAAGCCTACAAGGTCCATGAGGGAGAACTTTATAAGAAAAGTACAACCAGAGTCCTTCAAAGGTGTATCTCCGAAGAGGAAGGGCGAAACCTCCTGGCTGAAATTCATGCCGGACTAGGCGGACACCATGCAGCAGCCCGGGCCCTTGTAGGAAAGGCATTCCGTACAGGATTTAATTGGCCGACGGCCCAGGCAGATGCCCAGGACTTAGTCCAGAGATGCGTCGGTTGTCAGCTCTTTTCTAATCAGAGCCATATAGCACCCACCGCCCTCAAAACTATAACCATTACCTGGCCCTTCGCGGTCTGGGGGCTTGATACGATTGGACTCTTAAAGGGGGAACCCACAAGCAAAGGTACCTATTGGTCATGGTGGATAAATTCACCAAATGGATAGAGGCCAAACCGGTCAAAACGGCAGAGTCCGGACCAGTGATAGACTTTATATCCGGGGTAGTACACCGTTACGGTGTCCCCCACAGCATCATCACCGACAACGGCACGAACTTCACGGCCGACGAGGTTAAGTCATGGTGCAAAAATATGGGCATCAAGCTCGACTACGCTTCAGTCTATCACCCTCAAACCAACGGTCAAGTGGAACGAGGAAATGGTCTAATAATGAGCGGCATTAAACCCAAACTAGTGCGGTCACTTACAAAATCCGACACGCACTGGGTAGAGGAGCTCGACTCCGTACTCTGGGGGCTGCGGACAACGCCTAACCGTACTACCGGATTCACACCATTTTTTATGGTATACGGCGCAGAGGCGGTCTTGCCCTGCGACATCATTCATGACTCGCCTCGAGTGCGCATGTACGAAGAACGAGAAGCCAAGGCTCGTTCCGCATTTGATCAGTAGCAGGCTCGAAGATATCAAAGCAGAGAAGTACGGGCCAAGACTTATAACGTTGGCGAACTAGTTCTACGCCTGCCGGACAAGAAAAAGGACAAGCTCAAGCCCAAATGGGAGGGCCCCTTCATCATTGACCAAGTCCTGACCAGCGGGGCGTACCATCTGCGAAATGCATCGGACAACCGACTCGAGCCGAACCCATGGAACGCAGCCCACCTCCGAAGATTCTATGCCTAGCGCCGGACTAAGAGTTCGTCCCCTTCCCCCGTTCAAATTTTTACACTTCAGCTGTCTTTTGTTTCTCTTTCTTCTCTTAACCCTTTTACTAAAAATCCCCTAAGGGCCTACTTGCGCATTGTTCGCATACACTTGATGTGCCATCCGCACTCATTATACCTGGGGGCTTCTTTTCCAGAAGCTCAATGATAAGGGCTTCATGCCCAGCACATGTGTCAAGCTTCCACATGTACCTTTTACTCACCATTATATGCATCGATATGACTTAAGTTTTGGCCAAGCTGGGTTGCCTAGCTCCTGTGCTTACCCCTATGTTCCCGATTGTTCGGCTAGGAGGTAAAGGGACCACCTCTGCGATTGTTACTGCCGGGTCAGCCGGATGTGTACCTCAGACTGGGTGAAGCCGAAAGCTAGCGTTCTTAAGGGAATATTCGGTCGGTGACTTGAAAGATGATTTTTTACCTACTTATTTATCTGCCCCAAGATGTTTTTCTGCTTTTTTCGCAGTCCGAGCATGCACTTTAGGGTGTGCCTCCCAGGGAAAGGAACCCTTAACGGAACTATTCTCCATGGAACATGTTTCTTACTAACCATGTAATATAACATAACTAGTTGGGCACTTGTCTGATAAAGCACTAATGACCCCTACGCCTGGTCTCCATGCATACCACGGTTGTTTCTTAACCAAAAAGGTATTCGGACACACTCCGGACTCTAGGGTCCCGAGGTTGAAGCGAAAAGGTCGGCAAAGACAAACAATCTACAATCCGGCTAGAAGGCATTTCACATGTCATTTTAAAATACATTGTCAAATTTACTGATTGTATTGCTCCTCAATCCCGTCTAACAGGCTGTCTAACTTATAGTCCCGTTGGGAAAATTTAGCAGCCAACTCTACTTGGCTGTATACTAAACTCACAGGGATCTCCTTCCCATCGGGCCCCACCGGTCCAACTTCGGCCATGTGGTTGGGATCCGCCTTCTTGTAACGCGTCTTCACCATGGCCCAAGCCTCCCGGGCACCTTGGCGGCAAGCCGAAATCTTCCACAAACGGAAGCGCTGCCGCAGTCCCTGAAGCTTCTCCGCAAGCTCCCCAAGGCCCTCGGGTAGGGAGAGGGCTGGCCATAAAGCCTGGACGACGCCGCTCATTGCCTGCCGAACTCGTTCGAGCAGTTGCAACAGCTCGGGAAGTTGATCACCCGTTGATATGGGCATCTCCTCCGCAGGGCAACCTACAAGACATATTATGTAAATTTACTTCCTCGCCGAACTCTTCTTTTCAAAGGAGTCCGCTCAAGCACTTACTATAGATGCCGCGACGAAGCCACTGATTCTCCTTAACGGAGCCAGACAGCTCGACCCGAGCGCCTTTTAGCTCTTCTCCAAGCTGGGCGTGGGCACCCTGAAGCTTGTTCCTTTCCTGCTGTACCCTATTCAGCACCCTCTCGCCGGCCTTCAGCTGGCGCAGCAGTTCCTGCCTGTCCGGATCTTGTCCGGCAGCACCTACAATGTCATTATTAGACTTGCGCGCATGCCGCACAACGCTTATATTTATTAATAAAAATGTGTTACCAGGAGGGGCCTCTGTGTTTCCTCCTGCGGCAGCAAGTGCGGCCTCAAGTTGGGCCTTGCATTCTTGCAGCTCCTGAGACAGCTGGGCATTCTTCTCGGTAAGAGCCTGCATTTCAAATGATCCTTAAATCATTTAACATAACTACTTTAAGTCTCGGGGGCTACTGGCATATATAACCATTAAATTTCCTTACCTGTATGTCTTTTACATACTGCTCTGTGGCTCTGGTAAAATCATCTTGAGCAGCACGGAGGTGCGCGTCCCCCGCGTTAAAGGCGTTCAACGCCTCAGGGGAGAAGCACGCTTCACGAAATACTGTCCGGCGGCGCCTGTGGTTCATGGTGCTCTCCACCTCAGACTTGGCGGCGGATAGTCTGTCGGCATCGTCCATTGGAGGAGTATCCGGCCGGCGCCTTGCGCTTGCCTCCCCCTCCAGGCCGGGCGCTGGAGCCTGGCTGGTATAGGTCGGATCGGCAACCTCTACGCCCGCAGTCCGGCGGGCGCTTTTTCTCCTACAAAGATCATGAGCACTCAGACGCTTCCTAGGAACGTTGCTCTGAAAATTTAAATATGAGCTATACCTTTGCGGCGACACTTCAGTCCGCGCTGCGCTCCTTTTCCGCCTGCTGGTCCGGACTGGCCTTTGTTGGTCAGCTACCGCGGGCTCGGCTTCCCGCCTTGAAGGTCAGAAATGGGCAAGGAAGAGATAATGGTGTCCGGACCTCGGTCACAGTCACCTGGAAAACCGGACATAGTCCGGGGTAGTCCGCTGTAATGGCGACTAAAGCGTTATCCATGCTAAGTTGGTGGAACACCCCGTCGATCAGCTCCACCTTGATATCCGGATCCTCTTCGGAGGCCGGATCCTGGGATCTTTCTGGATCCTCGGGTTGCGAAGCTGGACTTATCATTTCCTCCACAATCCGGCGTAGTTCTTGCGCCGAAGACATAATGTAAGAAGCTTAAACTTCGAAAGCATGGGTTGAGCCCTTAAAAGTGTTCGCTTACCCAGCCTCTAGGGTTGTTCATGGAAAACCCATTCAAGGGGTTCGTTCGAAGGAAGTCCTCCTTCTCCCCTTGTACAGGCCGGACAGGATCTGCACCAGATCCTCGGTCGAATCCGGCCCTTCGCGGCCATGACGGGTGGCATCGTCTTCCCCGTTGAAATCCCACATGGGGTGGCCTCTGTATTGCAATGGCTGTACCCCCGCATGATGCATGTTTCCATGACTCCAATCATGGTCAACCCGGAATGGGCTAGTAATCTTATTCGGCCCATCAGGTAATGGACGCTCTTGTCTTCCTCCAATCGGGGGCTCCGCGGGCGCCAGCTGAGGCATTACTTCAGAGGAGCAGCACTAAACTCCGGGAGGCCGATCCGGACTGGGTCCGGCAGCGGAGCGTCTTCTATGTAAATCCACTCCGAAGGACAGTCTTCGGACGCCTTCTTAGGGGTACCGGATGGATATCCGGTCCCGGCAATGCGCCATACTTCGGTGCCACCCACTTGATATATGGATCCCTCGTGAGAACGGGGTACGAGGCAGAACAACCTCTTCCATAGTGCAAAATGGGGCTCGATGCCCAAGAATAGCTCGCAAAGAGCTACGTAGCCCGTGATATGCAGGACAGAGGCGGGTGTAAGGTGATGGAGCTGGAGTCCGTAGAACTCTATGAGCCCGCGGAGAAATGGATGTATCGGAAATCCGAGTCCCCTTATCAGATAGGGGACGAAGCATACCCGCTCCCCTTTGTTGGGACTTGGGGTTGCCTCCGCTTGCTTCCCACCTTGGTAGGTGGCCAGCCCGGCTCGAATCGGGACCATGAAGGCAGGAGGGAGATATCCCCCCACTTGGAGCTTCACTAGCTTGTTGTGTGGAATAGAGCACCTCCTCCAATCTCCTGGCGGTGGGCTGGTAGCGCGAGAAGAGGAGCCGCGTCGACGGTCCATGATGGAATGGATTTTTGGGTCAAAGGCGCTCCAATGAGTATTCGCAGAAGGAAGATGGTGTGGTTTGGATCTGGATTTTTGCCTCTTTTGTAGGCGGATGACTTGCACGACTAGGGGGTGAAACATAAAAGACACCCTGGCTTTTCGCATTCGTGCAACGCGTGGAAGAAGGCCATTATTGGGCGTAGAAGCCAAGAAGCACAACATTTATGATGAAGCCGGACACTGTTCGGTAGGTACATGGAACTTAAAGGGAGCACCCGACTTGCAACGCCGAAGACTATATACGCGCTGGACTTATCGTCAATGAAGCCTGGTTCGGGGGCTACTGAGGGAGTCCTGGACTTGGGGGTGTCTGGACAGCCGTACTATCATCGTCCGCCGGAATCCAAGACTACGAAGATACAAGATTGAAGACTCCGTCCCATGTCCGGATGGGACTTTCCTTGGCGTGGAAGGCAATCTTGGCGATACGTATATGTAGATCTCCTACCATTGTAACCGACTCTGTGTAACCCTAGCCTTCTCCGGTGTCTATATAAACCGGAGGGCTTTAGTCCGTAGGACACAACATACATTACAACAATCATACCATAGGCTAGCTTTAGGGTTTAGCCTCCTTGATCTCGTGGTAGATCCACTCTTGTACTACCCATATCATCAATATTACTCAAGCAGGACGTAGGGTTTTACCTCCATCAAGAGGCCCGAACCTGGGTAAAACATTGTGTTCCTTGTCATCTGTTACCATCCGCCTAGACGCATAGTTCGGGACCCCCTACCCGAGATCCGCCGGTTTTGACACCGATAGGAAGCATTACATATCTGAGTACAGACATCTACGAATGAAAAAGGCTGAAGAGCCTGACTATCTACAACATCCGATCAAGATCGTAGCTGAGGTACAAGCTACTCGTCGAAGTCCACGAGAACACTAGTAAGACCGAAGTCTTCGCTGCAAAAATGTAAATAAAGCAACATGAGTACAAAGGTACTCAGCAAGACTTGCATCAGATCCTATCATACATGCATTTGTATCAAGAAGGTAATGTGGGGTTTAGTTGCAGCAAGCCAGCTTTGACTCTGTGGCTATCCTATTCTACGACTACCAGAACTTCTTTGAGGTGATATGGCGCACACGAGTCCACTAATCACCACACAATACACTACTATGGATTCATCCCCGTCTTCCTACGAGAAGGCCTTACATAGCACTCACACTTGTCTTGAGCATTTTATAGTATCCACTTCAAGTTTTCTATGTACTATGCAAGCATCCAAGAAGTCCATAATCGCGGACCCATCTATTCGAATAGATCATGTTAACCCTGCAGGGGTGTACTTCTTCACACACGCTCTCGCCACTTACCACCATGTACACGTCGTGTATCTCGGCAACCTTCAAGCGGAAGCCTGGCGAGGGAGTCGGCCACGACCTGACTAACCACACAAGACTCTAGCCCAGGTTTATCGCCTATTCAGGTTCCATCCGCACGGAGATCCGGCCGGGGTGTCGCTCACGGCCCCAAACGATGTGTGCAGGGTTCCCGAGCCCACCATCCGGGTGCCACTCGGTACACCAGGCACGTGTTCCTAGTCTGTCCCAAGCCCACCCTGCCGGGTGCCACTTGGTAGAAAATTAGCACTACCTACAAACACCAGAAACTAGTTGCGACTCCTTGACAGAGATCAGGTTGGTTAATAAGTCGAGAGGGGCCGAATTACCGGAACCCAATGTGTGGTAGTATCGAGTCATTGGACAACATACATAGAACTCAGTGCTTAAGGACGGTTCCAGTGAGACAACCCACCATGTACTCCTACATGGCCTCTCACCGCTACCTTTACCAAATCGTGTTCACACACTTCACTCTCAGCATCAGAACATATCGTAACACTCCAATTCATTCCCAATGAATCAGACCTGACACAACTCTAAGCAATAGCAGGCATAGCATGGTAGGAACACAACATGGCTCAATCAACTCCTACACATGCTAGTGGGTTTCAACTATTTACTGTGGCAATGACAGGTCATGCAGAGGAATGGGTTCAACTACCGCAGCACAAAGTAGCAGATGAATCGTTGTTGTCCTAATGCAATGATTGAGAGCAGGAGCGAGAGAGTAGGATTGTATCGAAATGAACGAGGGGGTTTGCTTGCCTAGTAGATCAACAAGGGGGCACTGCTCCTCAGACAGGTACTCTGGAACACTCTCTGGAGCAGGACCTATCGAGAAGGAACGGTGTCGGCAATCAATACACAAGCATATGCAACAATAGGATGCATGAACATCGCATGTAGTTGTGATGCTGTTTTGTGCTAATGCATCTAGCATTTTATTTGGAAGAGATCCATTTGAACCAAGGGTTCAAATGCAACTCTAATTAAGTCTCTATATAATTTAATTCAATCTGAGTTATGGTTGAATTTCTATGATTTTTTGAAGTTTGAATCATTTTCTGGAATTTCCTGATTTAATTTAAATCCAGAAAATGGATAACTGCGTCAGCATGACGTCATGCCTGTGTCAGCAGGTCAACGGTGCTGACCAGGTCAAACCTGACATGTGGGGTCCACACGTTAGTGAGACAGTGTTAAACAAGGGGTTTTTACTAATCTAATTATAAGATTAGGGCGCAGGGGCCCACTGTCAGTGTCAGAGTTAGCTTAAATGGTGATTAGCGCTAAGCTAATCACCTGGCCGATAGGGCCCGCATGTCAGGCCGGCGAGGTCCTCGGCGGCGACCTCAGGACACGGTGGCGTCCGCGTTACAGGCCACTAGGGCGGCAGCTAGGGGCACCAGGGCGTAGCCCGGGCTCATCCGCATCGAGGGGAGCAGACGGGAGGCTGCGGGGGCGGCGGAGCTCGCCGGAGCGGAGCTCGGGGCGGCGGCCAGAGTTCGGGCGCGAGCGAGGATGCGGCTGCGGTGTGCGAGGACGAGAACGGAGAGGGGGAGGAGGAGGAGCAGCTCACCGCGGTTGCAGCGGGCGTCGAAGCAGGCTCGGGGGCGGCCGGACGGTGACGGGCGGGCGGTGGAGATCCACGGCGGCCGGCGGTGAAGAAGGCGACGGTGGAGATGATGGAGGCCGTCCGGAGGCGCGTGACTTGACGAGGAGGGAGAGAGGGTCGCGGAGGAGCTGTGGAGCGCGTCGGGGAGGCGAGGCCGTGGCTGTGGGCGCGGCAACAGTGGCCGGTGGCGGCGGTGGCACTCGGCCGTGAGAGAGAGAGAGAGAGCGAGGGAGAGGAGAGGAGAGGACTGGGGAGAGTGAGAGGGGTACGGGGCGGCGCGTGGCGTTGCGTGGAGCATCCAGAACGACGAGAGGGAGGACCGGCAGGCAGGGAGGGAGGAGGTGGCGCGGCGTGGCGGTGCGCGCGCGTCGGGCACGCGCCCGTCCTCCTGTCGGGGAGGAAGACGACAGAGGAGGAGGTCCAGGTGGGCTGGGCCAGCTGCTGGGCTGCGCGGTGCCCGGCCAGCACAGGAGCTGGGCCGCAGGTAGGTCCAGGTAAGGTTTTTCCCTTTTATTTCTTTTTCTATTTTTCTGACATTTGTTTGGTTTAAATAAAATACTAAACCATTTTATTTCTTATGCCAATTTTTGTAGGGGCTAGTGGCATTATTCCAGAGCTCCTCAACAACTGGCATAATTTTTGGACATATATTAAATATATAACTAATATATATCCAATGCAAATATTTATGCATTAATTCCAAATGGCCAAAATAAATACTTGTGAGCTCCTAAAAATATTGGTTTGATTTTTATCTCTGTCCAATATTTTCAGAGAGCAACATGAGCATTTTCTTGGACCCTTTTGGAGCAACTTTTATTTGGGTCATTTCTAGAAATGATTCTGAGGGTTTCACAAATCCCCATTTCATAATTAAATGGAATTTAAACATGATGCACACATGACTAGCTAGTCTAGGTCATACCAGAACTAGGGATGTGACACCCGAGAAGGGCCTGAACTGGTCCTCGTCCGATGAGCTGTCACTGCTGCAAACGCGCGTCCAGAGTGTGGTCGACAAGGATGTCAAACTCGTCAACGTAGTCCAGGTGATGTTAGTTCGCCTGGTTCTCCCTTGCCAGCGTTGAGCTTGCAATTTCAGGGAATATGACCCAACCGAGCACCAGACCCTATGGGAGCTCTATGGTTCCTCCCACAAGGATATCTGGAAGGTGCTCTTTAAGTCCGGCAAATCATTGTCGGGCTCCGCCGAGGACCGTGGCTATCAACTATCCCACTCTGCAAGTCCGGTAAGTCATTGTTGTGCTCTGTCCATCCATGCTTCAGTTGGCATGTCCTGAGGGAGACGCTTTTATCATGCTTTACCATAACACCAGGGATGGATAAAAAAGGTGGAGCGGATTCACTGTCCTGCCCCGCTGCCGGAGGAACCGGATGGACCTCTTCTGACGAAGATGCTGGTCCCAGCGCCTTATGAGGCGCCGAAGAAAGAGGCTTCCAAGAAGGTCAAGAAGACCCGGAGTGGCCTCCGTCGTCGCGATGCTTCGGGCGCAAAATCCGAAGACTCCAGCAACAATCCCTCTTTCGAAGACGAAGAGGAGGAGGAGGAAGACTAGTCCCCCGCAGGGGGTGGGAAGAAAAGGACGGCTTCCTCATCCCTGGATGCCGAATCGCCAAAGAGGGGGAAAGGTTCCCTCCCAGAGGCATCCACCATGGCTGCTGATAGCATCCTGAAGTGGGATCCCAGGGTCCAGTCCCTCGAAAAGTCGTCAGTATATGAAATCCGAACACGCATACGCGCCTGGGGTTGTTAGGATGTAGTAGTTTTAACCATCACCATATTTTGTGCAGCCCGGCGAGGTCCCACGCCGGACAGTCCTCATTGAAGTATTCACTGATCTCGGATGCCCTGGCGAGCGAGAGGCCTCCAGAGGCCCATTCCCCGAAGCCTAGGCGCGACACCGAGAAGTCGTCTCAGCCGGACCCGGGCCAGGGGGGCATATCCCTGGGCCCGGACACACGGGAGCAGCGGCCCCCAAGCGTGTCGATGGCGGGGGCGATCTTATGTTCGGACCGCAGCCAGAAACGGTCCTGGTGAGCTTTAAAGCTCCTGGATCGGGCGAGCAGCCACCTTTGACAGCAGGAGGCTTGCCTACTCCGCCAGCAACCTCTGTCCAAGCAGAGATACCGGGTGGCCTATTGACAGTGCTAAGGAGCGCGTCTATCGTCCATGAACATCGGACCCTTATGGGTGCGGTGATTGAAAAGATTCAGTCCGTCGAGCGCGGACTGAATGAGTCCTACCTTGGCCTTATAAAGGGCCTTGAGGTATGTTTTTATAAACCTTTTGGAGGTTGTCACAGTGTGAGGAGTAGCCCCTGATGCACTGTCCGGCGAAAGAGAGAGAAAGCCAGATAGGGGATCAAATCATCCGCTTTGCAGGAGACTCAGTTAATGACGTGTATCCCTTTGTTTGAAAACAGGCGTCTGTAGAGATGACCGCCGCTCATAATGTGGAGGTATCCGGACTAAAGCGGAGTCTGGAACGGTCCGAAGAGGAACTTGGCCGTGTGAAGAAGCAATTGGAGGACAAGCAAGGTATGTTGAAACCTTGTCCTAAATTCGGCACAAATGAGTAGTTGTGCCTGATGAAAAATATTTGTATTGTATGCTCTAGGGGCGAGTGCCGAATTTGAGGCACTGAAGAAGGTTGTGGCTGAAGCCAATGAGAAGGCTGCCGCCGAGCAGGCTCTTCGTGAGAAACATGAGGCCAGGGTCATTGAAGCTGAGCGAGAGCTTCAGGAGGTTGTGAAGAAAAGTGAGGCCTTGGAGCAGTGTTTAGCAGGAAAAGAATCCGAACTCGCCCAAGCTCTCCAAGCCGCAGAGGATGCTCGGGAAGAAGCCCGAGGTGCTCTGAAGGACATTCAGGAGGCACGAAAGGTTGCGGCTGGTAAGGCCTTTTGTACTCAAGGCCATTTTTTATAGTAATGGGGGCTCTAAGCGACAAGCTGAATTCTTGTTTCTCCAGGTGTATTTGCAGACCTGCCACGCAACATATCAGATGATGCCCAATTCTACCGTACTGAGGAGAAGAAGTCTGCGGAGAAGGATTTCTGGTCGCAGTATTTGGTGCCGAATTATCCGGTGCCCTTTATCGATCAGCTGAAGTAGCTGGTCGAACTATACCAGGCGGCCGAACTAGCCATGAAGGACTTTGTTGTCTGGTTGTGGCCCGCAGAGCCAATTCCAAGAAGTTACTTTGGACACATGAAGCGGATTGTTGGTGATTGCCCTCGGCTCGATGTCATTAAGCGATCGGTTTGCATAGAGGGTTCACGCATGGCGTTTGCCCGTGCAAAGGTGCACTGAGGGAAGCTTGATGCTGAGAAGCTGATGACTAAGGGACCACCGGAGGGTAAGGAGCATCGCAAACCCAAGTTATACTATGAAGGTGTCCTGAAAGAAGCCCGCCTTGTGGCGGATCAGTGTTCCAAAGACACTATATTTCCCTGAAGGCAGTTGTCGGTGTCAAAACCGGCGGATCTCGGGTAGGGGGTCCCGAACTGTGCGTCTAGGCGGATGGTAACAGGAGACAAGGGACACGAAGTTTTACCTAGGTTCGGTCCCTCTCGATGGAGGTAAAACCCTACGTCCTGCTTGATTAATATTGATGATATGGGTAGTACAAGAGTGGATCTACCACGAGATCAAGGAGGCTAAACCCTAAAGCTAGCCTATTGTATGATTGTTGTAATGTATGTTGTGTCCTACGGACTACAGCCCTCCGGTTTATATAGACATCGCAGGAGGCTAGGGTTACACAGAGTCGGTTACAATGGTAGGAAATCTACATATCCGTATCGCCAAGCTTGCCTTCCACGCCAAGGAAAGTCCCATCCGGACACGGGACGGAGTCTTCAATCTTGTATCTTCGTAGTCTTGGAGTCCGGCGGACGACGATAGTCCGGCTGTCCGGACACCCCCTAGTCCAGGACTCCCTTAGTAGCCCCTGAACCAGGCTTCAATGACGATAAGTCCAGCGCGCATAATGTTCAACATTGCAAGGCGGGTTCCTCCCTTGAATAATCCAGAGAAGATCATGAACACCAGGATAGTGTCCGGCTCTGCAAAATAAATTCCACATTCCACCGTAGAGAGAATAAAATGTACGCCAGTCCAATCTGCTGACGTATTATGCGGCATGACATCACACCGCTACCAAGCCTTTATTTGAATCATTTTTTATTATACCACCTCAGCATGTTTAGCGAAGCGGTTTCCTTGGCACGTCCTATCGAAGCAGAGATCCCCTTATTCCGGGATTCTCATTAATACGGACGTGGGTAACCCAACCGCGCCCATCGCCACGTGTCCTCTATCGAAGGTGGATCACGAACGGTCACGGAGACGGCTCTTGGTATTTTCACCCTTTATAAGAGGACCAAGGCTCGTTTCTTTTCTTCAATCTTCCATCGAATCTTCTCCTTGCTCCAAGTTCCAACACCCAGAGCCCCAGACTCGAGCTCTTTGGATCTTCAACCATGTCCGGCTCCGACCTCCAGGGTCGGTGGATGCCCTCCTCCGTTACGGAGGAGGACGTGCTAAAGCTGCGTGAGGCCAAGTACCTGTCCTATGAGATTTCGCACAGGTTGCCCGCCCAAGGGCAGGCCGTGCCCACTCCCGAGCCCGGTGAGTACGTCGTCTTCGTATCCCACCTCCGTCGGGGCTTAGGCTTCCCGACGGACCCCTTCGTGAGAGGGCTCATGTTCTACTACGGGCTGGATTTTCACGACTTGGCTCCGGAGTCCATCCTCCACATCTCCGCATTCATTATCGTCTGCGAAGCCTTCCTCCGCATCACCCCCCACTTCGGCCTGTGGCTGAAGACCTTCAATGTGGAGATGAAGATGATCGGGGTGCGTCAAGCGGAGTGCGGCGGGGCGGCCATAAGCAGAAGGGCCGATGCCCCGTGGCCCGAGGGTTCCTTCCAAGAGGAGCTCGGATTGTGGCAGCAGGAGTGGTTCTATATCACCGCTCCGAAGGGCAGCAAGTAAAAGCCGCCACCTTCATTCCGCCCGGGACCTCCACGCCGACTGATGTCATGGGTCAACCAAGGGCTCAATTGGGGGCCGTCCGAAGACGTGCCTTCATTGCAGGGCCGGATTCGAGACCTCCAGGCGAGGGAGATCAATCTGGTTGTGGTGATGCAGGTTATGCTAATCAGGCGTCTTCTGCCCTGCAAACGCTGTCCTCTCCGGTTATGGGAGTTCAATCCGGAGGGACCACGAATTCTCCAACACTTCATGGGTACAACGCCCGTGGAGATGTACAAGTTGTTCTTCGGACCGCAGGTAGCGTGTCCGGAATTGACCGAGGACGCAGGCCTAAGCTGCAATCGCCCCGATACTCAGGTAAATAGCTCAGAGTCCGTTCGTTCTGTTTATCTGCTTTGCTAGAGTTCGCCTCCTGACCCATTACTCTTCATCAGGAGTGGGTAGCACGATCGAGGCTGACAAGGTGTCCGGCCCCCCTCCCAGAGACCGCACTGGAGCCCGTGCTGGTCAGAATGTTGGAGGTCGCACCCGTAGAAGGGAGCGATGGGGAAAATAGATGAGCTATCATTTCGCCCAAAGGGGCGTCTGAAGAGGGGGGGGGATCAAAAACCCCTCCTTCCAGGGGGAGAAGAGGACCGCCTCCGAAGATCCGGAGGCCAAAGCCCCTAAACGGGGGAAGAAATCTTCACCGGGGGGTCCTGTGTACGGGGAGAACCCGGACGTACAATTATCTCTAAAGGATCAGCCCTCCAGCGAGCCGTGAGTAGGAAAAGGGGAGTTCATAATCAGAAAATACCTCCATTTGTGCTTCTGTGGATAACCAAAACTTTACTTTACAGTTCGGATTTGCGGACTTCTCAGGTGAGTTCGTCTTCGGGGGATCTTCCTCCGGAGATGATAGAGAGCGAGACGCCTCCGTCTGCTGCGCCGCCGGATAGGGCAGACGAGCCTGAAGTATCATCACGGAGGGTATCCCAGAGCCCGGTGGGGCCGAAGAGTTCGGCACCGGTTAGTGTCCGGCCGGGGGAGCTGAAGAGTCTGCTTGAGAGGGCGTCCATCTCAGAAGATCACCGTGCTTTGATGAGTATGGTGATCGGGAGGATTTCATCTGCCGAGAGCGGATTGCATAATGCCGCCAGGAGTTTGCTGGCGGGATTTGAGGTACGCAAGAATGACGCACCTTTTTGACAGTTTTGCACATAGAAGTGCGCCCTGTATAGATAGTAGCCCCTGAGACTCGGTAGGTTGTCGAAAGTGACAGCGTGCCGAGGATCAAAATCTCAAGTAATGAATGTCGCCGTTCCTATGCAGGTGGGAGATAGTCCGAGGGCTAGCCGGACTAGTGGAGTTGCCGAGTTAATGCGGCAACTTGACATGGCGGATGCGGACATCGCGCTTGTCAACCGGCGACTTGAGGAGTCGCAAGGTAAAGGAATTCTCCACAGTCGCTTATTTAAGGGGGTTAAAGCCCACCTCTGATAATGTATATGCTGTGAAGGAGTGATGCGGCTGCCTCGAGGGCGGCCGAGGAGTTGAAAGACGAAAAGGCTGCACACTGCCTAAGCAGGGAAAAGATGGCCGAATTGGCCGTGAAATTAAAAGATGTTGCCGACCGCAACGAGGCTCTTGAAAAGGAGCGCTTATCCGAGCAGGAAAACCTGGGGAAGGCCACCGCCGAGGCCAAGGATGCCCGTTCTGCAATGCGGGCTATGAAGGAGGAGCTGCGCCAAGCCGGAGATATTGTGGCTGGCAAGCCGTTTCTGCCGCGTCGCCGGTTTACGGATCAAAAATATGCCCAACTTGGCCAGCTGTGGGGTCCGGAGGATCCATATATGGACTTAGCGGCAAGTGCGACTGATGCCGTTGAGCACTTCCAGAGCCAGAAGGATCACAAGACGGAAGGGCTATTTTGGTCTCAATTCCATAGTCCGGATCGTTCACTTCCGTTGACCGATCGGTTGGCCGAATGGGCTGAGCTAAATAGACTGTCTGGACTTGCCATGACTGATATCGTGGCTCATGTCTGGCCAGAGAGGCCCAAGGCGACGAGCTATTTCGGCTTATTGCAGCAATTTCTTGGAGCGGTGCCGCATATCAAGGAGATGAAGCGGTCGGCCTACATAGAAGGCGCGCGGATGACCCTTGCCCGTGTGAAGACAAATTGGACAGAGATGGACGCCACCGCTATTGCCGCCCAGGGTTCGGACGAAAGCGGGTTACCCGCCGAGCACTATTTTGGGGAAGTTATGCGTGGCGCTCGTGTAATAGAGTCGCAGTGCTCAAAAAATGTTACGTTCAAATGAACGTTTTTATCTTGTAAGACAATGATTATAATGTTACCACTTTTTATACTTGTGTGTCCCAAGTATTAAAATATCTCCTCTGCGGTCGTTTATGTATACATTTGTATAACCTGAAAGATTGCAGTCTTCGGCTTCAGCCCCCACGCACAAGGTGCAGGGGTGTTCGCAAAAATAGCGCATTTTAACACTTAATCCGACGTCTCGGTCCTGTTAAGGAGGTGGTAGCGTAGCAAACGAGGCAATCCGGACTATAATGCTTTATCACTTTCACTTAGCCAGTGGAGTTCGAGGGTGGGGCTACGATATATCCCCTTGGGGCACCGCGCATCTCCGAATTCGGGGCGCGTGTGTGCCTGACCGGGAAATGGTCCTTAGTCAAAGCGGGGAATTCTAAACATTCCGGTAGTCGATCGAGTGGTTGACCAGTCTCTCGCTGTATCATGACAGTCAGTTTTCGGCTTTCTCTACTGAGGTGCTCGCCCAGCTGAACTGGGGCACAATCGCAGTAGTTCTCCTGGTGCCGCGTTAGCTGATGATACGGAACGTAAGGCAGCAAAACACAGGAGCCGGGCAAACCCAACATTTGACCAAAGACATGATTCGGAGCTGATGCATATAATGTCTAACTCGAGACGCCGAACACTCCCTAAGGTGTTCGGTCTTTATAATAATGGGCAGAACAATGCCCTAAGCCCCTAGTGTCCAGGTATGGGCATGGTCCTCTGACGCGGCCAATGCCAAAACGTCAGGCTCCGCTTTGGTTATAAGAAGAAACCAGGGGAGAATAACAACAAGAGACAGTAAAAAAGGTTTTCGCAGGGTCTTAATCTGAAAAGAATCCTCGCGACGGGTCCCTACTGCACGTCTGCGCCTGTGTCTCCGTTGCGCCGTTATCCTGGACGGGTGTGCATGTTGTTCATCTGTAAAAAGAGAGGAACTTAGTTCGAAAAGAACTCGTGCGAAAAAGGTATATGTGGAAGAAGAAATGTAAATAAGTAGAGCGGGGTCTGTATGAACTCATTGTTGTTTGTGCGCGCAGCCCCTTGTAAAGGGATGTGCGGCTAGGGAGCCCCTAGCTTACTTATTCCGGACTCGTCCAACCGTGTCCGGGGTCTTTAAGTGACCCTCGCACTGAAATGATGCCACGTGGGCCAGGCATCTTGAGTGTAAGAGACGCGTAATGTGGTATGGCATTGAAACGGAAAAAAGCCTCTCGTCCCAAGAGTGCTTGATATCCACTTTTAAACGGGACGATATGAAAGATTATTTTTTCGCGTCGAAAGTTTTTCGGTGATCCGAACACAACTTCTAGTAATAAGGAGCCTGTGCACTTGGCGTAAGGGCCCGGCGACACTCCTTTGAAGGAAGTGCGGCTGTGTCAAATTTTAGTAGGGTCTATCCCCAACTTGCGGATTGTGTTTGGATATAGCAGGTTTAAGTCGCTGCCTCCGTCCATCAGGACTTGTTTAAATTGTAGTCCGTCGATTATGGGATCCAATATCAGGGCAGTCCATCCTGCATTTCGAACGCTTCTGGAATAATCCAGGTGGTCGAAAGTGATTGGTTTTGATGTCCAATATCTATGTTCCACTGGGTTGGACCGTGCGAGTCCCATTTTAACGGGAGCCGCACTGTTTTTCCGTATTGTCACATGAAGTGAATTTACTGTTTTGACCTCTTGTGGGAAATTCTTTCGTTTTTCAGTGCTCTGCTGGTGGGGTTTGTCATCTTCGCTTGATGCGTCGAGCCCCTTGTGTTCGGCGTTTAGTCGGCCGGACTGTTTGAAAACCCAACAATCTCGATGGGTGTGGTTTGCAGGCCGTCCGGGGGTACTGTGGATTTGACATATCCGACCCAAAATCTTGTTTAAGTTGGATAGCTCATCGCTGTCATCCTTAAGAGGCGGTGTTTTGTTGTTTGGCCGCGAGCTTTTGAATCCGGCGTTGACTGCCGTGCTCTTTGGGCTTTTCTCTTTATTCCGGCGCTGCTCTTTTCTGCGCCGTGATTTTCCGTTTCCATCTCTGATCTCGGATGTACTTGGGTCGCTGGTGCTGCATCTTGCTAGCCGGCTATCTTCTCCTGCACAGAAGCGGGTCATGAGGCTTGTTAGCGCGGACATTGTCCTCGGCTTCTCTTGACCGAGGTGTCTGGCAAGCCATTCATCTCGGACGTTGTGTTTAAAAGCTGCTAAGGCTTCAGTGTCCGGACAGTCGACTATTTGGTTCTTTTTGGTGAGGAACCTGTTCCAGAATTTGCGCGCTGACTCTCCGGGCTGTTGAGTTATATGACTTAGATCATCTGCATCCGGAGGGCGGACATAAGTCCCTTGAAAATTTTCTCTAAACGCGTCCTCGAGCTCTTCCCAACTTCCAACAGTGTTTTCTGGGAGGCTTTTAAGCCAATGACGGGCTGGCCCTTTGAGCTTGAGGGGTAGGTATTTTATGGCGTGGAGATCGTCTCCTCTAGCCATGTGTATGTGTAGTATATAATCTTCTATCCAGACTCCAGGGTCTGTTGTTCCATCGTAGGCCTCTATGTTCATAGGTTTAAATCCTGCTGGTAACTCATGATCCAGCACCTCGTTGGTGAAACATAGTGGGTGTGCGGCGCCCCTGTATTTGGGTGCATCGTTGTCTTCGGACACTTGTCGTGTTGCATTGTTTCCTGGGGCCCTCTTCTTTGGCCCGTAAATGGACCTGGCGGGGCCATCTGTCTTTCCAGGGTCGTTAGTCGGCTTATATGCTGCGCCGCTTTCAGATTTTGGCCTATCATCTGGCCGTCTATCCGACCAGGCTGCCTCTTTGTTTTTTGACTGTGGGGGCTCTATGGCCTCCTCATCAAATTCTACCAGTAGCTTGCGCTTTGGGTAGCTCTTTGATTGATGGCCATTGCCGTATTTGTCTGCGGTTTTGAGCACTTTGCTCCACCTCATTCTGAGTGTGTCTTCCGCTATTTTGAGCTTCCGTTTTTCCTTCTTCAAGCTTCTTGCGGTGGCAACGAGTTTTTTCCGAAGGTTTTTATTCTCCGGCGGTGTGTCCTGTGTGAGGTCACCTGGACTGTCGTTTTCGCCGGGCCGGGATTGATTATCCGACTCGTCTTGTTCGGACGGTTGCTTGCCTGCGTGTTCCTCGTCCGCTAGTTCGCCCTGCTGTATTGCTGGGTCGTTAGGAGCACTGTTGTTGTCGAGGCGGGACTTAATGCGGCGTCTGCGTCGCCGTTTTGGTTGTTTGTCGGCGGGACTATCTTCTGCCGCGCCCCGTTGGTCCTCGTTATCGCTTCCTTTTGGGGTGTCCACCATGTATACGTCGTATGGCGAGGTGGTCTTCCCTTGCCTTGTAGGCACTGTTTTCTGTTCATCTCCGACATCGTCGTCCATACCGTCTATGTCTTCGGAGTTGTAGTTTAGCATGTCGGTAAGATCGTCGACAGTGGCTACAAAGTGGGTGGTGGGTGGGCTCTGAATTTCTTCGTCGTCCGCATCCCAACCATCCTGGCCATAATTCGGCCAGGACTCTCCGGATAGCGAGAGATGCTTTAGCGAATTGAGGATGTCGTCAAAGGGCGAGCGTTGGAAGATGTCCGTGGCGGTGCATTCCATAACCGACGCCCAATCAGATTCGATTTGTGGGGGCGCGGGAGGTCCGGAGTCCGGCACCTCGGAGTCACGAGCTTCACGAGGGACAAGGGCAGTGTTCGGCTCCATCGCCGTGGAAGTTGAAGCCCCCGAGGCGGTGTCCAACCACCGGTCCTCGATCCGGGCGGTCGGCTCCGAGCTAAGAGACGGAGCGGACTCGTGTGCGGCTACCAAGGCACTGTTCGATGGCAGAGCTAGATCATGCCCATCGTAATAGTGCGGCGCGCTTGGCTATGGCTTGAGTCCGTCGAAGATCAAGTCTCCGCGGACGTCGGCCGTGAAGCTTAGGCTTCCGAATCTGACCTGACGGCCAGCGGCGTAGCTTTCGATCTGCTCCAGATGGCCAAGTGAATTAGCCCGCAGTGCGAAGCTGCCGAATACGAAGATCTGTCCGGGGAGAAAAGTCTCACCCTGGATAGCGTTGTTGATCGAAGATGCCATCTAGCCTATCGGTGACGACACAGAGGAACTCTCAATGAAAGCACCAATGTCGGTGTCAAAACCGGCGGATCTCGGGTAGGGGGTCCCGAACTGTGCGTCTAGGCGGATGGTAACAGGAGACAAGCGACACGAAGTTTTACCCAGGTTCGGGCCCTCTCGATGGAGGTAAACCCTATGTCCTGCTTGATTAATATTGATGATATGGGTAGTACAAGAGTGGATCTACCACGAGATCAAGGAGGCTAAACCTTAAAGCTAGCCTATGGTATGATTGTTGTAATGTATGTTGTGTCCTACGGACTACAGCCCTCCGGTTTATATAGACACCGGAGGAGGCTAGGGTTACACAGAGTCGGTTACAATGGTAGGAAATCTACATATTCGTATCGCCAAGCTTGCCTTCCACGCCAAGGAAAGTCCCATCCGGACACGGGCCAAAGTCTTCAATCTTGTATCTTCGTAGTCTTGGAGTCCGGCGGACGACGATAGTCCGGCTGTCCGGACACCCCTAGTCCAGGACTCCCTCAGCAGTCATGCCATTCTTTGTAATGTGGGATAAATGGCACTTTTATTATTTATTGCCTGTTTGTGTGAACGTTTGTTCTTCCTGTGCGGCCGTTTAGTGTATATAAAACCTGAGAGTTGGCCAGTCGTCGGCTTCTGCCCCCACGTGAAAAGTACGAGGGTGTTCGGGACATACCTGAACACTCTTTATCCCATTGTTGGGTCCTTTTAAGGAGGTGTTCCTCACCACGAACCAGGCAATCATACTATAGGGCTTTATCACTCTCACATAGCCATATGAATTCGAGTATGGTGGGTGCAGCCCCCGGTATTAGGAAGACCATACTTGGGGCTCTATCGGCCCCTGATCGGGAGACCGATCGGTCGCACTTTGGATTTATAATGGCATTGTGTGGAATAAATCTTTAAAGATTTTATAACCTCTCAAATAGCTGACCAGCTCTCGCCGTATCATGAGAGTCAGTTTTCGGCTTTCTCTACTGAGGTGCTCGTCCGGAAGAACCGGGACACAATCGCAGTAGTTCTCCCAGCGCTACCTTAGCCAATAGAGTGGAACGTAAGGTACTAACACATGCGAGCCAGGCAAACCCAACTAATGACCCAAGACATGATTCGGAGCTGATGCATATAATGCTATAAGTTTGGGGTGCCGAGCGACCGAAAAGGTGGCTGGAATTTGTTATCGTATTATGAGTATCATGTAGCCCCTGGCATAGTGGGGCATAATATGATGTACGGGTGTCGTTTATGGCAAGAAGTGGCGTTAATGAAGAATGACAACCGGTAAGTGTTATTTAAATTTACGGACTGTAGTAGGATGACATGTCTATGCATATGAGTACGATTTATGATTATGAAAAGAGGTGTTTTTTGCGGAACCTGTCGTGGCCGGACTGGAGGAGGCTGTGTGTGGATCTGAAGTGAATCCAGACTGCCTCCTTTGGGGTGGATTTACTTATGTGTTCCTGCCGTTGTGTGTCCGAGCTGATTCCACGTTGCCAGTCCTGTTCTGCGCCAAAGTTAATCTGTAAAGACAAATGCTTGAAGGCAGCTGCATGTCCTCTTGTGGTTGATGTCACATCCCTAGTTCTGACAATGCCTAGTGCATGCATTAGAGTGTTACATCATGTTTAAATTTCATTTAAACCTGAGATGGGGATTGACTAAACCCTAGCATTAAATCAATTCAACTAGGGTCAAAATAAAATCTTTTCCAATGAACCCAAGATGCCCTCTGAAAATGTTCATGATTTCTGGTAAAGGTGAAAACCTCTGCCAAAAATGATGCACATATTTCTAGGCCCTTCTGGATTTTTGAATTAACACATATTGTATTTGAGTTGGAGCAAATATATGTTATATATATTTTAATGCTTCAATAATTCTGATATTTTGTGAGGGGCTCTAGAATATTACTTTCAGTCCCTGCAAAAATTATTGGAAGAAACAAAAATGGTTTAGTGCTTGAACTAAATCAAAAACAGATAGAAATAAATAGAAAACAACAATTAAAATAGAAACACAGAAGGAGGGGGGGTACCTGTTACTTACCTGGCCCAGCAGAGAAGCCAGCCCACCAGGCCCATGTGCCAGTCATCCTCAACCTCGTGCCAGTGGGCACGAGGGTGTGTGGCCGCAGCGCGCCGGCACGCGTCCCGGCCACCTCCTGCTTGCCGCTTCCCCCTCGACGCCCTGGTGAAGCCACGACACCCCCCCTGACCGCCCCTCTCTCTCTCTCTGCACCCCCTCCTCCCCTCTGCTCTCTCTCACTCGCCGAGCGCAGCCGCAGCCGCGACACCGTAACGCCGTGGCCACCGTCTCCCCCTCGACCCCTCGCTGTGCTTGCGAGCTCCGCCTCGACCCCCTCTTCCTCCCCACCGATCCACGGCCCTCCGGAAGCCCTGCATCGCCGCCCACGTCGCCGTTCCCCTCCTCGGCCACCGGAGTTCGTCGCCGTCGATTCGCTGCACTCCGGCCGCCCCCGAGCCCACTAACCCTCCCTACAGCTCCGCGGTGAGCCTCCGTGCAGAACCCCTCTCTCTCCCCTCGCGTTTGCAAGCTCTAGGCCATAGCTCCGCCGCGGCCGAACTCCGGCCGCCGCTGACCTCGTCACCGCCGTCACTACAGCCGTTTGAGCTCGTCTCGGAGCGTGTCACCGCACTCAGGAAGCCACCAGGAGCCTAACGCATATCCTAACTCGCCCTCCCGTGCACCACAGCGCCAACCCCGCACTCACCGAACTCCGGCGCCGCCGCGAGCTCCGTTCCGGCGAGCCCCGGCGTCCCCGCAGCCTCCCACCTACCCCATCAGATGCGGGAGAGCCCGGGCTACGCCCCGGTGCCCTCAGCGCGCGAATCCGATGCCCCTAGCGCAAGTCCGGCGTGCTCCGCCGTGCTCTGTGGTCACCGCCGGCCAAACTCCGGCGGGCCGATGTGGCCACTTGGTTAGGGGCTAATCACCCTATGAGCCACTGCCATGTGGGCCCCTGCGCCTAATTAGGATTAGTATTTTTTCTGTTTAGTTTAGTCTAATTGCAGTGGCCCCACGCGTCAGTTTTGACCGTGCTGGCGTGGCCGTTGACTGGGCCCACCCGTCAGCGGCACTAAGCAGCCCCAGTCACTGACCAGTGGACCCCACTGGTCAGGTTTGACCTGAATCTGCCCCGTTGACCTGATGACGTCAAGGTGATGTCATGCTGACGCATTAAATGATTTTCTGGATTTAAAATAAATCAGAAAATCCAGAAAATTGTATAAACTTCTAAAATTCATAGAAAATCAACCGTAACTCCAAATTAAATAATTTATATATGAAAAATTATCAGAAAAATTCAAGGAATCCATCTGTACCATTTTCATGCATGTTAGAACAACTTATAGCTGCTGTTTAGCACAAATCATATAAAGGGCATTTATTTAATCACATATGGAGTTTGAATTTGAATTTTATATTCAAACCAACTTCATTTAATCTGTTGCTAGTTGCATTAGCTCAAAACACATTCATATTGCCATGTCATGAGCATGCATCATATTGTGCATTGCATTGATTGTGTTCCCTTCTGTGTTGCCGGTATTTGTCCCCTCTCGATAGACGTGATACCGATGATGTGATCGTTGACACTGATGAAGACTCAATGTTATCTTCAGAAGTGCCAGGCAAGCAAAACCCCCTTGTTCATTCCGATACAATCCCACTCTCTCGCTCCTGCTCTCTTTTACTGCATTAGGACAACATCGATTCATCTGTTACTTGCTGCGGTAGCTGAACCCCTTTATCCTTTGCATGACCTGTCATTGCCACAGTAAATAGATGAAACCCACTAGCATGAGTAGGAGTTGTTTGAGCCCTGTTGTGCCTACTCATTCATGTTTGTTTGTCATGCCTGCTACTGCTTAGAGTTGAGTCAGGTCTGATTCATCGGGGATGAATCAGAGGCGTGTGAACATGTCCTACTGTGTGTGAGCTAAGTGTGTGAACACGATTTGGTAAAAGGTGTCGGTGAGAGGCCATGTAGGAGTACATGGTGGGTTGTCTCATTGAAGCCGTCCTTAGGAACTGAGTTCTGTGTTTGTGATCCATGACTCAGTTACTACCATACATTGGGCCCTGAAATATGACCCCGCTCGACTTCTTATTCACCCTAGTCCTCTGTCCGGGAGTTGCAAGTAGTTTCTGGTGTTTGTAGCTTACTGGAGGCCGTGGACAGCGCTGACCGTAGGGGTGGGCTGTGATGCGGTAGGTACGTGGCACGGTGTACCGGATGCCCGTTTGGTATCTCGGGAACCCTGTTCACATCGTTTGGGGCTGTGAGCGAAACTCCGGCCGGATCTCCTCATGGATGGAACCCGAATAGGCGATAAACCTGGACTAGAGACTTGAGTGTTTAGGTAGGTCGTGGTCTACACCCACGTCGGCTTTCGCTTGAAGTCTGCCGAGCACATGTCGTGTGCAGACGCTAAGTGGTGGAAACATGTATGAAGAAGTACACCCCTGCAGGGTTAACATCATCTATTCGAATAGCCGTGTCCGCGGTAAAGGACTTCTGGGTTGCTTATATCAGTTCATAGACAAGTGAAAGTGGATACTCTAAAATACGCAAGATAAGCGTGAGTGCTATGGATGGCGTTCTCGTAGGGAGACGGGAGCGGATCCATAGTGGTGTATTGATATGGTGAATATGTGGACTCGTGTGCGCCACCTCAAAAGAGTTACTTGCAGTCATAGTTCAGGTTAGCCACCGAGTCAAAGCTGGCTTGCTGCAGTTAAACCCCACCACCCCTTTGTTGATAACGATGCATATGTAGTTAGTTCTGATGTAAGTCTTGCTGGGTACATTTGTACTCACGTTTGCCTATTTTATGTTTTTGCAGAGAGACTTCGGTCTCGCTAGTAGTTCCGCGTGGACTTCGACGTTTAGCTTGTTACCTCAGCTACGATCTTGTGCCTCGGCAGGATCTGGTAGATAGTCAGGCTTCTCAGCCTTTTTCATTTATAGATGTCTGTACTCAGACATGATAGCTTCCGCATGTGCTTGACTTGTATGCTCTGAATGTTGGGTCGTGAGACCCCTGTTTGTAATATCTCGCTCCTCGGAGCCTATTGAATAAATACTTGGGTCGTAGAGTCATTTTGTGATGCCATGTTGTATTGCGCATATCGAGCATATTGTGTGTATGTTATTGAAATGCTTGATATGTGTGGGATCTGACTATCTAGTTGTTTATCTTTAGTAGCCTCTCTTACCGGGAAATGTCTCCTAGTGTTTCCACCGAGCCATGGTAGCTTGCTACTGCTCCGGAACACTTAGGCTGGCCGGCATGTGTCCTTCCTCGTTCCTGTGTCTGTCCCTTCGGGGAAATGTCACGCGATGAATACCGGAGTCCTGTTAGCCCGCTACAGCCCGGTTCACCGGAGTCCTGCTAGCCTAGTGCTACAACCTGGATTCACTCGCTAATGACCGACACGTTCGATGCTGGGTCATGGATGCCTGTCCCTGTAAGTTTGTGCCACTTTGGGTTTACGACTAGCCATGTCAGCCCGGGCTCCTTATCATATGGATGCTAGCGACACGGTCATATACGTGTGCCAAAAGGCGCAAACGGTCCCGGGCAAGGGTAAGGCGACACCCGTGGGAATACCGTGCGTGAGGCCGCAAAGTGATATGAAGTGTTACATGCTAGATCTATGTGGTATTGAGTCGGGGTCCTGACAGCGTTGGTATCAGAGCTTGGCTGCCTGTAGGATTACCAAGCCAAACTGGTCGAAGTTGAGTCTAGAAATTCTTTAGTTATATAAGGGAATTGATTGTGGGATGGAACGTAAGGCTCTTTTTACTCCTTATACCTCATGGCCTTCTGATCTGAGTCATCTTATCTTTCCTACGGGGTTAAGAAACTAGGCTTTCTCTTCTTTCTATCAGGATCACGTATTACTAGTCCGTAGACTTATAAGATTGTTCGATTTAAGCTTGAGTCCAGTTCCTACTACTTCTGTATGTTAACTGATGATCTCGAAACCTTGATATTGTGCTTCTGAGTGGTTATGCCACCATTTTGTGAATGTCTCAAATCTTTTCTGAGCATTTACAGCCGTTATGCTGTCCGAGTCATCCCAGGTTTCTAAACAATCTGATGCATTTGCAAAATCCTTTCCCTCTGGTTTCGATGTTCCTTTATGCCAGCTCAATCACACTAATTGTTGAGTTGAGGTATTCTATTGCCTTGACAATTATGTTGGAGTTATTATTATGACTCTAAGTGCTTAGGGGATCATCTAGTGGTCTAGCAATGCTTTTGTATCCCCAGTGTGATGATTCTGGCCGTCATTATCGAAAGCATCCCATGATGCCACTTAGTAGTAGGTATTCTACTCCTTGGGCTTTGAACCCGAGATTGACTCTACTTACTTCATGTTGATAGTGTTTGCTAGCTCCTTTAGGATATTAGTAACCTTTGCGATAGTCCTTGAAGTCCGTGGTATCTTCTTCTTCCAAATACCATGAACTACTTATGGCAGAAGTTCCTCGTTGAACTGAAATATCACAACAGGATTATTCTTGAGGAGTTCTCCATTCATAAATCGTGACTCTGCCAGTTCTACCTCTCTGCATGGGTTATCCGGAAGAAATATGTTGAACTTGGTTCGACATACTAATCTATGCATCCACAACTCAGAAAATTATATGTTTCTTTGAGTTGTTCTCTTTAGTTGCATTCTGACCCTCGTCTATCAATTGATAGTCAAGAGTATGCGTGCGTTCGTTTATCGATGCCTATTACTCTTGTGGTCCGTCAAGCCATTCTATCGCAGAATGACTAGGAGAAACAAACTCCAGTACCTCTTCCATATCTAGGATTGGGTCAAAGCAATTGTGCTCCGCAGATCAAAATGCCAGCCCAGCTTTTGATTCTGTTCTACCCTGAAGTATTACCGTCTTATGTCAGGATTTTCATGAGAATTGCACCGGCTCTTGTGAATTCTTGATGTAGTGATACTTCTCGCCATTATTATTCATCCCTCGGTTCCGTGTTGTCGCAACCGGAATGCCGACAAGTGAATCGTGATGTGTGAATTCAATACTCCTAGCAACCTTGTTGCTTGGTAGTTAAAGGATAATAATTTCATTCTTAGCATGTTGGTTTTGAATCATCCTTCTAAGACTGATCGTGCTACCTAGTCCCTATTTCGGTGCACCCTTCGATTGATGAGTTAGGATCTTGTCAAGTCCTCACTCATTTGATCATACCGTCTTGCCCTCAAAAGCGAGATTGTTCTCGAGCCTAGTAACATACCGGTGGTTCGTGATTTTCTGAATGTCTTCTCGGAAGTATCACCAGGTCGTCACCTGACCGTTATGTTGAGCTCGTGATCAAGTTGGTTCTTGTGAACCACCCTTCTCCAAGAATCTGTGTTGGGTATCCCTGAGCTAGTTGGTGAAGCTAGACAACAACTTGGAGAGTTGGAAGATAAAAGCCTGTCTGACTTAGTTCATGTTAAGGGATATCTTTCTGTGTATGTGTGGTGTTGAAGAAAGATGATATCTTCATTAATTGGTCCTTGTGATCAGTTGTTGGACCTATTGTCTTACCCCATCTTTGATTTGAGTATGGGCTATCATCCAATCAGACCAGAACCAACGATATTCGTAATGTTGTCTTACTCGTGGTTGATCCCTCGAGCATACACCATTATATCTTTTGGGTCTGACCAATGCTATCACTTGTTCTCTTAACTATGGAATTCCTTTTAAGGGAAAACCCGGAAGAATTGTTGTTGAGCCCATTGACAACATCCTTATCTCCTCCATGATTTTGTTGAACATTAAGCTAGTGTTGGAAACTTTTGAAAGCATTTTCTTCATGCTAGCTCATGAAGTATTTGTTTGATGAAAGGAGTGACTTCCTTTTATACACGTGCATCTGATGCAAGTTGCCGCCGTGGATTCGAGAAAGTCAATGTTGCTTCCTCTGGAATCATCGCAAGTCAGTCATGCACACGTGCGAAGTATTCTGTGGTCTGGAGACTTGCAACCTTCATTCCATATGTGTATCCTAGCACACCAAGCCACTGATTGATTTGTTCAAGGAAAAGGAGTTGATGTGCTAATCCTAGGTCATGCACAAGACTTCAATATCCTCGCTGATGGTTCCCAACTAGAACTCGGTAGTGTTTTATTATAAGACTACTTTGTGGTCATACTTGTCTGGGACAACATGTTCACATGTTGTAGCAGAACCAGCTCATGTTTTGGAGCTTACTATCGTAGCTCACTCCCCGAGAATCCCGCAACATTATCTCGTCGATTTGCGTTGCAAACTTTCATTTTTCTTTCTAGACTTGATGAGTCTGGGATATCCTGACACCAACCAGATCTGAATCTCAGGCAGATGTGATGGTTGGAACATTTCCCAAGAATTATAATATTGGTCCCTCGATAATCGGTAAAATGGATGTCGTGGCCAAAACACCCAGCCGGAAGACCTATTATTGTAATATCTTGTTTGAGGAAGTTGGCCACCTCCCCATAGGGATTTCGTAGGATTTACTCCCTAGTTGCCCCTATGGATTTTGAGATCCCGAAGTCCGACCTTTACTTGATGTTCTAGTTAGCAAACCATATCTATGATTGGGTTACACTAGCACGTCAAGGAGAACATTAGAAGCAGAGTGCTAAATGTCTCTCGGTCGATCATCCAGATTTTGTTTCCTTGGCCTCGCTAAGGTGAAATCTGAGAAAGTGTTATCTTCCTTTGCATCTGCATCATCCTTCCTCATTCATCATGGTAGTAAGTTGTGTTGCCAGAATCCTTGACACGGATATTGGTAAAATCTCGATGAATGTGGAAATGCTCAAGTTCTTGAGAGCACGCACAAGCGCTACGTGTTATCATCGGCACTAACTGGGTTTGCTCTCAGTTTCCTCGACAATGCTATGATCTTTTCAAACAATGAGTTCACCCTCTATTGTTGGTTTCTTTCCTAGTTACCAAAATCATTCCCAGCATTTGCATTTTGTTCCCCGCTTGCACCGCCAATGTGCCATTCTACCCTGGGTCCCTTCCATTTCCGGTGATAAGCAAAAATCATACATTGCGTTGTCTTCAACAAGGTAGTCCACATCATCCAAGTCCGAGTATGCCATTCTACCGACCCCCTCCAAACGATTGTTGTGATTTGCCTTAGACTGATATAGAGAGTCTCAATGATCTCTATATCAAAGGTAATTCTTTTTGCCACTTAAGAGGGATATATATCTACGAGTCACCATCCCTAAGGTGCATCATTATGGTGTCATGTTCAACTCAACTCCTCGCTACGTGGACAATCGTTTACCACCCTCTTAAGTGTGGAATTGTTGTCTACCTAGTGCACCTTCGTCATCCGTCTCTTTCCACCCCTCTTGATGTGTAACTCGTGTCTCAACCCGAGAGATGGTCCTATGTCTCATTCCGTGAGTTGTTCGATCTTCGAGAAGATCGACCCTTCTAGAGTCTTCTTCCCCCATGTCATGTTGACAGGAATTCTCAGAGCAAGACTTCAAGACAATGATGGTGATCGAATCAACGTTCATTTGAAGTGCAACCTGTATCGTGAAGATCGTGCTAGTTGCATTCCCCCTTCACCTTTACCCTACGCTTGAATCTCGAGACGAGATTCTTGTTTAGTGGGGGTGAGTTGTCACATCCCTAGTTCTGACAATGCCTAGTGCATGCATTAGAGTGTTACATCATGTTTAAATTTCATTTAAACCTGAGATGGGGATTGACTAAACCCTAGCATTAAATCAATTCAACTAGGGTCAAAATAAAATCTTTTCCAATGAACCCAAAATGCCCTCTGAAAATGTTCATGATTTCTGGTAAAGGTGAAAACCTCTGCCAAAAATGATGCACATATTTCTAGGCCCTTCTGGATTTTTGAATTAACACATATTGTATTTGAGTTGGAGCAAATATATGTTATATATATTTTTAATGCTTCAATAATTCTGATATTTTGTGAGGGGCTCTAGAATATTACTTTCAGTCCCTGCAAAAATTATTGGAAGAAACAAAATGGTTTAGTGCTTGAACTAAATCAAAACAGATAGAAATAAATAGAAAACAACAATTAAAATAGAAACAGAGAAGGAGGGGGGTACCTGTTACTTACCTGGCCCAGCAGAGAAGCCAGCCCACCAGGCCCATGTGCCAGTCATCCTCAACCTCGTGCCAGTGGGCACGAGGGTGTGTGGCCGCAGCGCGCCGGCACGCGTCCCGGCCACCTCCTGCTTGCCGCTTCCCCCCCGACGCCCTGGTGAAGCCACGACACCCCCCCTGACCGCCCCTCTCTCTCTCTGCACCCCCTCCTCCCCTCTGCTCTCTCTCACTCGCCGAGCGCAGCCGCAGTCGCGCCACTGTAACGCCGTGGCCACCGTCTCCCCCTCGACCCCTCGCTGTGCTTGCGAGCTCCGCCTCGACCCCCTCTTCCTCCCCACCGATCCACGGCCCTCCGGAAGCCCTGCATCGCCGCCCACGTCGCCGTTCCCCTCCTCGGCCACCGGAGTTCGTCGCCGTCGATTCGCTGCACTCCGGCCGCCCCCGAGCCCACTAACCCTCCCTACAGCTCCGCGGTGAGCCTCCGTGCAGAACCCCTCTCTCTCCCCTCGCGTTTGCAAGCTCTAGGCCATAGCTCCGCCGCGGCCGAACTCCGGCCGCCGCTGACCTCGTCACCGCCGTCACTACAGCCGTTTGAGCTCGTCTCGGAGCGTGTCACCGCACTCAGGAAGCCACCAGGAGCCTAACGCATATCCTAACTCGCCCTCCCGTGCACCACAGCGCCAACCCCGCACTCACCGAACTCCGGCGCCGCCGCGAGCTCCGTTCCGGCGAGCCCCGGCGTCCCCGCAGCCTCCCACCTACCCCATCAGATGCGGGAGAGCCCGGGCTACGCCCCGGTGCCCTCAGCGCGCGAATCCGATGCCCCTAGCGCAAGTCCGGCGTGCTCCGCCGTGCTCTGTGGTCACCGCCGGCCAAACTCCGGCGGGCCGATGTGGCCACTTGGTTAGGGGCTAATCACCCTATGAGCCACTGCCATGTGGGCCCCTGCGCCTAATTAGGATTAGTATTTTTTCTGTTTAGTTTAGTCTAATTGCAGTGGCCCCACGCGTCAGTTTTGACCGTGCTGGCGTGGCCGTTGACTGGGCCCACCCGTCAGCGGCACTAAGCAGCCCCAGTCACTGACCAGTGGACCCCACTGGTCAGGTTTGACCTGAATCTGCCCCGTTGACCTGATGACGTCAAGGTGATGTCATGCTGACGCATTAAATGATTTTCTGGATTTAAAATAAATCAGAAAATCCAGAAAATTGTATAAACTTCTAAAATTCATAGAAAATCAACCGTAACTCCAAATTAAATAATTTATATATGAAAAATTATCAGAAAAATTCAAGGAATCCATCTGTACCATTTTCATGCATGTTAGAACAACTTATAGCTGCTGTTTAGCACAAATCATATAAAGGGCATTTATTTAATCACATATGGAGTTTGAATTTGAATTTTATATTCAAACCAACTTCATTTAATCTGTTGCTAGTTGCATTAGCTCAAAACACATTCATATTGCCATGTCATGAGCATGCATCATATTGTGCATTGCATTGATTGTGTTCCCTTCTGTGTTGCCGGTATTTGTCCCCTCTCGATAGACGTGATACCGATGATGTGATCGTTGACACTGATGAAGACTCAATGTTATCTTCAGAAGTGCCAGGCAAGCAAAACCCCCTTGTTCATTCCGATACAATCCCACTCTCTCGCTCCTGCTCTCTTTTACTGCATTAGGACAACATCGATTCATCTGTTACTTGCTGCGGTAGCTGAACCCCTTTATCCTTTGCATGACCTGTCATTGCCACAGTAAATAGATGAAACCCACTAGCATGAGTAGGAGTTGTTTGAGCCCTGTTGTGCCTACTCATTCATGTTTGTTTGTCATGCCTGCTACTGCTTAGAGTTGAGTCAGGTCTGATTCATCGGGGATGAATCAGAGGCGTGTGAACATGTCCTACTGTGTGTGAGCTAAGTGTGTGAACACGATTTGGTAAAAGGTGTCGGTGAGAGGCCATGTAGGAGTACATGGTGGGTTGTCTCATTGAAGCCGTCCTTAGGAACTGAGTTCTGTGTTTGTGATCCATGACTCAGTTACTACCATACATTGGGCCCTGAAATATGACCCCGCTCGACTTCTTATTCACCCTAGTCCTCTGTCCGGGAGTTGCAAGTAGTTTCTGGTGTTTGTAGCTTACTGGAGGCCGTGGACAGCGCTGACCGTAGGGGTGGGCTGTGATGCGGTAGGTACGTGGCACGGTGTACCGGATGCCCGTTTGGTATCTCGGGAACCCTGTTCACATCGTTTGGGGCTGTGAGCGAAACTCCGGCCGGATCTCCTCATGGATGGAACCCGAATAGGCGATAAACCTGGACTAGAGACTTGAGTGTTTAGGTAGGTCGTGGTCTACACCCACGTCGGCTTTCGCTTGAAGTCTGCCGAGCACATGTCGTGTGCAGACGCTAAGTGGTGGAAACATGTATGAAGAAGTACACCCCTGCAGGGTTAACATCATCTATTCGAATAGCCGTGTCCGCGGTAAAGGACTTCTGGGTTGCTTATATCAGTTCATAGACAAGTGAAAGTGGATACTCTAAAATACGCAAGATAAGCGTGAGTGCTATGGATGGCGTTCTCGTAGGGAGACGGGAGCGGATCCATAGTGGTGTATTGATATGGTGAATATGTGGACTCGTGTGCGCCACCTCAAAAGAGTTACTTGCAGTCATAGTTCAGGTTAGCCACCGAGTCAAAGCTGGCTTGCTGCAGTTAAACCCCACCACCCCTTTGTTGATAACGATGCATATGTAGTTAGTTCTGATGTAAGTCTTGCTGGGTACATTTGTACTCACGTTTGCCTATTTTATGTTTTTGCAGAGAGACTTCGGTCTCGCTAGTAGTTCCGCGTGGACTTCGACGTTTAGCTTGTTACCTCAGCTACGATCTTGTGCCTCGGCAGGATCTGGTAGATAGTCAGGCTTCTCAGCCTTTTTCATTTATAGATGTCTGTACTCAGACATGATAGCTTCCGCATGTGCTTGACTTGTATGCTCTGAATGTTGGGTCGTGAGACCCCTGTTTGTAATATCTCGCTCCTCGGAGCCTATTGAATAAATACTTGGGTCGTAGAGTCATTTTGTGATGCCATGTTGTATTGCGCATATCGAGCATATTGTGTGTATGTTATTGAAATGCTTGATATGTGTGGGATCTGACTATCTAGTTGTTTATCTTTAGTAGCCTCTCTTACCGGGAAATGTCTCCTAGTGTTTCCACCGAGCCATGGTAGCTTGCTACTGCTCCGGAACACTTAGGCTGGCCGGCATGTGTCCTTCCTCGTTCCTGTGTCTGTCCCTTCGGGGAAATGTCACGCGATGAATACCGGAGTCCTGTTAGCCCGCTACAGCCCGGTTCACCGGAGTCCTGCTAGCCTAGTGCTACAGCCTGGATTCACTCGCTAATGACCGACACGTTCGATGCTGGGTCATGGATGCCTGTCCCTGTAAGTTTGTGCCACTTTGGGTTTACGACTAGCCATGTCAGCCCGGGCTCCTTATCATATGGATGCTAGCGACACGGTCATATACGTGTGCCAAAAGGCGCAAACGGTCCCGGGCAAGGGTAAGGCGACACCCCTGGGAATACCGTGCGTGAGGCCGCAAAGTGATATGAAGTGTTACATGCTAGATCTATGTGGTATTGAGTCGGGGTCCTGACAGTTGAACCGCGGGCGCCTGATCGGAGCCTGGCTGAACCAGGTTATCATGACGTAAAATAGCGCGGACTCCTCAGTTGGTGTCCGGGTAGTTGGCTTCCGAATCAAAATTTGATAAACAGGCACGCCTCGCTATTCCAGCAGCTTTATGATTTCCACTCTAAGGGTGGGGTTCGGCCCTGCCCATAATTGTGACTATGTCACGCGGGACTGGCCTAATGTGTACCCCATTGAATCTAGCCAATGCGGCTTGTCCCGGTAGTATGTGGTAATCACTGTATAAGGGGACAGTGCCGAAGACTTATTCTTTGACATGGTATTTGTTTGGTGATCCGAAGACAACCATTAGAGTGGTGGGCGAATAAAACTTGGCCTTTGCACCTGGCATCTTTTAGAAGATGTTATTGATAGTTTTATGCATGCGGGGGCTCGTGTCAGATAGAGCCCCCGGACTATTGGGTCGATAGTGAGTGCAATTAAATTGCTATGGTTGATGTTGTCCGGACGGTAGATGTGATCGGTGAAGATCGGCCATATTTTTGTACTATGGAGGATCTTTTTTTGACTTCGCGATGTTTAATTGGTCTTTCGTTGTTGGAACCCTCCCTTCATTGTTTCCGGCGCACGGCCGGCCATTTTGTTTTGAGGATCCGGCTTTCTCTATTGGTATGCTTGGCCATCCTTCTATGGGTACCATGAATTTCACATGGCTGATCGAGTATGCTGCTCGGGCCAGATGGGCTTGAGCTGTTCTTTTTCTGCTGACCGGACTGGGGGGTTGCTGAATTCGGTACCAACTTCCTTGACTTGACGCTTATGACGCTTGTGTCGAGGTTTGTGGATGCTTCCTCGTGTTTCCTGCGTATTGTCCTGGACAGTGGTATATTGGCGCCGGGGTGTGGGCTTTAGGTTCTCCTTCTTAGGTTGAGGTAGCGAATTGTGCCTTGGGTACCTTTTGGTGGGGCGGTCAAGTCCGTATTCCTCGGTGTCCAGGACCCTAGTCCATCTGTCTGTGAGCAATTCTTGGTCGGCTTTGAGCTGCTGTTGTTTCTTTTGTAGGCTTTTTGCCGTGGCCATGAGGCGTCGCTTAAACCGGAATTGCTCCACGGGGTCTTCAGGCATGCCGAATTCGTCGTTACCGAGGCTCACCTCATCTTAAGAGGGGGGCATGTAGTCCCTTTCCAAGTATCCTCCGCCCGCCTGTCTGTCCTGCTCGAAGGCAGGCTGGTCGGGATTGAATTCATCTTTGGCACCGTATGGATTGTTATTGATTGATGTGTTGGTATTGTTGTGGCGGATCTTGAGGCGGCACTGATGACGTTCATACTGTGCCATCTTCCTTGATAGGTTATCCTCGATTGCCTCATCGCCATTGGTTTCTGTTGAAGTGTCCACCATATATATATATCATATGAGGAGGTGGTCGTCCATCGCCCCATCACTACAGGAATCTGCTACTTTGCCATCTGCCACGGCGGACGGCAAAGGCATGGATGGCGGACGGCAAAGGCCTTTGTCGTCGGCCGCGGACGGCAAAAGTGGACGGCAATGCAAGGGACGGCAAATAGCTACATTGTCGTCCGCTTCGGGCGGCTGACGGCAAAGGGTCCTTTGCCATCAGCTGCCGACGACAAAGAATGCTGACGGCAATATTTGCGTTGTTACTCCGTCAGGTGGTTAACGGCAAGCCTTTGCCGTCCGCCGCTGTAGGCAAAGTTTTTTTCCTCTTTGTCGTCCACCGCTGTAGGCAAAGTTTTTTTCCTCTTTGCCGTCCTCCGCTGTTGGCAAACAGACCAAATAGGTCAGCCTCCCAGGAAGCACAGTTGCCTGCCACGTGGCCTCTTTGCCGTCCGCTGCTGATGGCAAAGAGCCCTTTGCCGTCGGTGGCAGACGGAAAAGAGCCTGCATATTGTCTCTTTTTTCTGTTTTTTTAAATCCGACAATTTTCACAGCAAATATATATGACATATATAGATATATTTCACAGGGCTATTTAACAACACATAAGTTTCATCGTACATACATATATAGTTCTATCCACTCATACATAGCAAATTGCACATACACATCAGTTGCAACCATTAGGAGGTGGCACATACATATTACAATGCAAAGTTTCATCAACATAGCAAGTTCCATCGTAGCATACACATAAGTTGCAACCATTAGAAGAATACTAGAAGAGAATGAAATAAAAAACAAGCACTCCATAGCAAGCTAGCTTCCGAGAAGTGAATGAAATCTGCAAAATGGCAAATAAGAAAGCTAGGAAAAGATGACTAGAAGAAGAAGACTAGAAGAAGAAGCACACCATCGTTTGTGAGGTAACTTAGGTGAAATGGATCGTTTATGAGCTAACTTAGGTAAAATGCATCATTTTAGAGCTAATGTAGGTAAAATGGATCGTTTATGAGCTAACTAAGATAATTATGTCGTTTTTTACATAAGTAAGGTAAGTACATGTCATTATTGAGCAAACCTAGTTAACTAAGCATATTATAACTAACTTAGGTCATTTTGGAGGAAACAAAGCTAAGTAAAGATCGTTTTAGAGCTAACTTAGGTAAAATGGGTGGTTTTGGAGGTCGGTAAGCTTATTAAGTCCTTTTGCAGGAAAAGAAGCTAACTCTAGCTAGGTCATTAAGGTAAGCATATTGGATGAAATAAAGCTAAGTATAGGTCTTTATGCATTTGTTAAGCAAAAAACTAGAGAAACTTACCTTGATCATGGAGGTGTGGGAGCGGGCTGGCTCATGCCAGTAGCTGGAGAAGGATCGTGTGATGCTTGTGTGGAGTTACGCTGCACCAAGGATCATTTCCAATGTTTCATTATCATGATGACACTCAAATGTTAAGACTAGCAAGTAACGTCCATTGAAATTAAACTCACCGTGGTCTCAGGAGCAATCTCTGGATCAATGGCTATGGAGCCATGGGACCTCATCACCTGCCCTGGATTGCTCGGGTTAAACTCCTCCCCTTTCCTCGCCTTCCCCTTGACTTGCTTGTAAGAGGCAGTGTGGGCCATGGCATACAGGTCGTACCCCTCTGCCACCTTATCCGTCTTATTGTAGCATGCCTGAAAGAGAGAAACAAAGTAAATTAGTAATTAAAGGGCTCAAGCTAGCATGATGAATGAATTGCATTAATCATGAACCAAACCACATTACCCAATTCCGCCCGAACTGATATAAGCTGGAGCTACCTTGATGGTGTGGCACAACTTCAATTTGGGCACGTTTGTCCTTGGCCTCAGTCGGCTCCCCTTCCATCTTTCAACACCTGCCATGACAAAGAGTAAACGAAATTAGTACAACATAAAACAAAATATCGACATGAATAATAATATGTATATCACTTAAGTGTATTATCATCAAGTACAACATAAAAAAATTGAATACCTGACACTAGTAATAATATTGATCAGTATCATCAATAAATGCATAATCATCATCATCACTATAATCAATGACGGGCTCATAGGGTTCAGTGGCATCAACATGTGGAAGGCCACCTTTATGTAATCGGTCAAGCATTGAGAGGTCTTCCGCAGCAGTAACCTCTTCTTGTTCCGGCTCTTCTTGTTCCTCCTCTGGGGTGATGTGGGATTCACTATTGCTGTCTACTTCAATGTTTTGGGGTGAAGTATACCGGTTCTTGAAACGCTTTTTGGAAAGACGTGTCTCTTGGAAGAATTCTCCTTCATATGTGTCTGGGTTAATGTGAGGTTCATAATCCTCTTCCTTTGGGGGAGATAGTCTAGCACGTGGCGGCACTTCATAAACGACATCCCAACCTTTCAGATTTGGATTAGTTTGGCAGGCCCAGGGTAGATAGAATACTTGGGTCGCCTGTTGAGCCATAATATAGACATTAGGAACATCTAAATGGGTGCTTTGGTTGATTTCAACTAGCCCTATATGTCCATGAGTCCTTCTAGTGTCCTTCGGCTGAAACCAATAATATTTGAAGACTATGACATTCGGTGGGTTTTCACCATAGAATAGAAGTTCATAAATAGCTTCAACACTCCCATAATACTCGGTACCTCCTTCGCCGATAGCAGATACACAACAATTTGTAGACTTTCGGTCGTCCATAGATAGCTCTTTGCCATATGTACGAAAACGATACCCGTTGATGTCGTATTTGTCAAATGAATGGACCTTATAGTCGAAACCATTAGCGACTTGTCTCAATTCAGCGTCCATAGGCTCTGAATTAGCCTACAAGTTTAATATGAAAGGATTGTTGCATTACGCACAAATTAGCGAATGAAATGAAATTGTCTAATAGAATTTACCGTTTGTTTGAACCAAGAGATGAAACCGGGATAGCCGCCTCCTTGCTTTGCGAGAAGCTCATACTCTTCGAGGGAATCCTTTTGGATCACCGCTCCATACGAGAATAGGTCGACGTATCGACTGTATGAAATATCCAGGAATAAGAGCAGTTCAAATGAAATAGAAGTTGCGAAACAATGTACCAAGAACTGTCTATGCATGTCGAAGCAAGAAAACTTGCGACCGGCCTGAAGCCAATGAAACTCAAGAGCTCCCTTGCATGTGGGGCACGGGAACCTTCCATGCACACACCGGCCAATGAATAGCGCATACGCCGGCAAGTCATGCGTTGAGTACATGTACCAGACACGCATTATGAAGTTTCGTTTGCTATAGGCGTCGTATGTCTTGAACCCATTATCCCAGGCTTCCTGCAATTCGTCCTTAAGCGGCTGCATGTACACATTCATATTTTTCCCCGGATAGTTGGGCCCTGGAATTATCAACGTCCGGAAAATGTTCTTTCTTTGCATAATCTGTCCGGGGGGGAGATTGAGTGGAAAGACAAATACGGGCCAACAACTGTATTGGGCTGCCGTCATACCACACACTGAACCCATCGGTGCTGATGCCGACTCTGGGATGCCTCGGATCTGCCGCTTTGTCAGCATGTAATTCATCAAACCTTTTCCACGCAACACCATCCGATGTGTGTACCATCATCAGTTTCCCATATGCATCTAGCTCGGTTCCTTTGCTTGTTTTGTGCCATGTCATCTGTCTGGCCGTCTCTTCGACCATGAAAAGACGTTGAAGTCTTGGTACGATTGGCATATACGGAAGAACACTAACAGGGATTGTGGTCTCTGTCTTCTCACCCATACCGTTGACTACCACAATATACCTAGAACACTTGCAAATGGGACAATAGTTCAAGTCCGCATAGTCAAGCCTAAATAAGGCACATCATTTCTCACAGGCATGTATCTTCTCATAGGGCATCTTCAGTGTACGGAGGATTTTGTCCGACTGGTACAGGTTTGCAGGCATTACATGGCCTTTGGGTAGAAAGCATCCAAATACTGTCATAATTGTGTCATAGCATTCTCTGCCCAAGTTGAACTGAGCGTTCAAAGCCATTACTTGTGAGATGGCATCCAACTGACAAAGCTCAGTGTGCTCGTGGAGCGGACGTTTTGAAGACTCCAACATTTCATTGAAGGCCTTTTCAGATTCCTCCATCTCCTCGTCCGAATCCTGAGCATCATCATAGTCTTGCACCATGTTTTCCATCCCGATACCATGCTCGCCGGTCCGACGATGATCCACCTCAGCTCGGTCACGTTGGGCAGACTCACAATGAAATGTCCACACCGTATAATCGGGCGTAAAACCATTCTTCTGCAGGTGTTTACCCATTATAGCCTCTGTCCTCTTTTCCCAATTGCCGCATCGGAAACAGGGGCACCAAGTTTTCCTCTGGCCATTTGCAAATGCGGCTTGCACAAACCCCTTGGTTTTTGTGAACCATTCAGCGCTCCATTTGTTCTGACCAGTGTGACCGGTATACATCCATGCACGATCACTCATCTTGACTTTCAGAGCTACTGGACATACAACAATTATATATATAATTCACCATGTATATATTCATCAGTTGATCTACTTTGTCAATTTTATTACGTCCATGCAACCTACACTCTAATAGGTAATGATAGGTCCTAATCCCACCCGAGTATGTGTAGATTGGGTTCATTTTCCCATATGCTATGCTCCGGATCCGACGCAAAATTTCGGCAGGACCTCCCAGCTGTTCTCCAGATACACGTCTCTGCAATAAACAGAGAGGATGTGTACCCGGAGAACAACAGGGGAGGCACTGACGAAATTTATGCGTCGGATCCGGAGCAAAGCATATGGGAAAATGAACCCAATCTACACATACTCGGGCTGTCCATGGATAGCGTTGGACAATTCGAAAGAATCAAGGTTATAAATATGCAAATGCATGCATATTTATAACTATGATGCTTTCGAACGGGAGACACATATTGGTTACACATACTGATGATTCAAGACACATATATAGCTAGCTACCAAATTTCATCGGCACGAACACCGGAACAGAGCAAATAACTAATGGGGGAGGAGGACATGTCATTTGTGCTCACCCACGAACGAAGGGGCAGAGCTCGTCAAACGCACGGCGAGGTCGTCGAACACCAAACCTCGCAGCGGTGAAACAACTGCACATTTAAATCAACCCGATCAACACAATTATATATGATGTTTTTCATAACAAAATCGGAAAATATATGACCTAACTAATAATTCACAAATATAAGACCCTGTCGGCCTCGGGGGGTCGGGTGTCGGGGTGTCTGGGTGTCGTGTCGGGGTCGGGATGTGGTGTCGGTGTCGGGGTGTCGGGGTCAGGGGTCAGGGGGTCGGGGTGTCGGGGGTCAGGGGGTCGGGGTGTTTCCTTCTATCCTTCTTCTTCTTTCTTTCTCTTCTTCTTCTTCTTTCCTTTCTTCTTCTTCTTCCATCTTTTTTCTACTTTTTTACTTCTTTTCGTTTCTTCTTTTCTTCTTCTTCTACTTCTTTTCTTCTTCTTCTTTTTTTATCTTTCTACTACTTCTACTTCTTCTACTTCTTCTAATTCTTTTCTAACACTAACACTAACACAATCTAGCACTAACAATTAAACAGCAAAAAAATGAAAAAACAGAAGAAAAAAAAGTAGTTCCCTCACCGAAGCAATGGGACGGTCGGCGGGGCGGCGTCGGGCGGCGGGTGCATCACCGGGCGGCGGGTGGGGTGGGGGGCGGAGGGGTGGTGGGGGGCGGAGGGGTGGTGGGGGGAGGGGGTTGGTGGGGCGGAGGGGTGGTGGGGCAGGGGTGGCGCCGAGCGGCGCTGGGCGGTGGGGGGCGGGGGCGGCGCCGAGCGGCGGGGGGCGGGGGCGTGGCGACGGGGCGTCGCCGGGCGGCGGGTGGCGGGGCGACTGGGCGTCGGCGCGTGGGGTGGGGGGCAGAGGGGTGGTGGGGGGCGGGGGCGGCGCCAGGCAGCAAGTGGCGGGGGCGGCGCCGGGCGGCGGGGGGCGGGGGCGGGGGCGGTGCCGGGAGGCAGGGGCGGGGGCGGCGGTGGATCTAGGTCGGGCCGTCGGGGAGGAGAGAGGAAGAGAAGGAGAGTAACGGGCGGGGGGATCCGTTAGTTAGTCGGCTCTTTGCCATCCGCCGCTCTTTGCCGTCCGCCGTTATCTCTCTTTGCCGTCTGCTAGCAGACGGCAAAGAGGTGCGGGTGTTAAGTTTTTTTAAACGGGCGGGTGGGTGGGGGCCACCTCCCTCTTTGCCGTCCCCTGGCTGACGGCAAAGAATCTTTGTCGTCAGCTGGCTGACGGCAAAGAAATGGCTCATGGCAAAGAGCTTCTTTGCCGTCCACCGTATCTTTGCCGTCGGCTTTTCGGTAGCTGATGGCAAAGAGCTTCTTTGTAATCCGCTAGCCGACAGCAAAGATCAGGTAGATGGCAAAGTAGCTGATTCCAGTAGTGCATGGGCGGTGGTTCCTATTCTTCTCCTGCATCGTCGTCCACACCATCAATGTCTTCAGAGGCGAAGTCAGGCACGTCGGTTAAATCATCGACCGTGGCAATGAAGTGGGTTGTGGGTGGGCAACAAATTCCCTCATCGTCTGCTTCCCACTCGAGCCGGACAAGTTCGGCCAAGAGCCTCCTTACACAGAGAGAGACTTTAATGAGTTCAGCACGTCGCCAAACGGCAAGTGCAGGAAGATATCCGCAGCGGTGAACTCCGTTACCGGAGCCCCACCAGATTCGGGGGGCTCGGGAGTGCGCGGACTGGAACCTGCAGCCGGATATAAGTCCAGGGGTCCGGTGTCACTAGCTTCCTTGGGGGTGAGGCCTGTGTTCGGCTCTACCGTCAATGAGTGTGCCGCCTCTGGGGTGGGGTCCATCCACCCGTCCTCGGGCGATGCAATCTGCTCCAGATTTAGGTCCGGGGCTCCTGCAGGGGTGATATCCCGAGCATTGTCCGATAGCAGGTCTAAGTCGTGCTCATCGTGACTATCCAGCGCTCCTAGCACAGGCCCGAATCCGTTGAAGATCAAGTCTCTACGGATATCGGCCGTGTAGTTCAAGTTTCCGATCCTGACCTAGTGGCCAGGGGCGTAGCTGTCGATCTGCTCCAGATGGCCGAGCAAATTGGCCCGCAGTGCGAAGCCGCCGAACACGAAGATTTGTCCGGGGAGAAAAGTCTCACCCGGGACCACGTTGTTGTTGATTGAAGGAGCCATCAAGCCTTGCAGCGACGACACGGAGGGACTCTCAATGAAAGCACCAATGTCAGTGTCAAAACCGGCGGATCTCGGGTAGGGGGTCCCGATTTGTGCATCTAAGGCTGATGGTAACAGGAGGTAAGGGATACGATATCTCACCCAGGTTCGGGCCCTCTCGATGGAGGTAAAACCCTACTTCCTGCTTGATTTATATTGATGATATGAGAAGTACAAGAGTTGATCTTCCACGAGATCGTAGAGGCTAAACCCTAGAAGCTAGCCTATGATGATTATGATTTTTTCTCTAAGGACTAAACTCTCCGGTTTATATAGACACTGGAGTGGGCTAGGGTTTACACGGAGTCGGTTACAAAGAAGGAAATATAATATCGAGATCGCCAAGCTTGTCTTCCACGCAAAGGAGAGTCCCATCCGGACACGGGACGAAGTCTTGAGTCTTGTATCTTCACGCTCCAATAGTCTGGCCAAAGTATATAGTCCGGCTGTCCGGATACCCCCTAATCCAGGACTCCCTCAGCAGGAACCAGTGACCTACCTGTGGTGAACCAGGCGGTTGAGGCGCTGCTGACTGGAGCGCCGGTTCAGCTGTGTGCTGTGGATCCGCCTCATTTGCATATGACTCTGCCTCGGCATGTTCCGACGGCATCGGGTCATTATTATTCTAACCCTTTGGAGAACATGATTGCTGCAGTGATACCATTGGTAGCTCTCCCAGTTGAAGGCGAAAATCCAACAGCGAGAGAGACACGGAGGGCCAGAGAACTTCTTGAGACGGTCGTGGCTCAACTGGCGTTTTATTCTTATAGTCATGAGCGGATTCACTCAAACCCTCGACCAAGTTGGAGTTATAGCAGGCACATTGATTCGCCAACAGTTTCATGCAGTGAGCAACACTGTAACCAGCCTCGTAGGCATGACCCGGAGTGTGGTGGTAATGACGCTCAGACTTTGGTGGATCAAGGCAGGGAGCGCCGGGAGGCGGAACTGGTGGCTCAGCTAGCGGCTCAATAGGAATCTCCAGTTTATCCGTGAGCGTCTGTGGAGGCAGGAGTGACATCCAGAACCTTGGGTGTGCCCAGTTTAGTGTCGCTCTACCGAATGAGCGTTTGCCTAAAGATTTCAAGGGCCCTCGGAAGGTGCCTAATTACACAGAGGATCAACCCCCGAAGGCTTGGATTGAGATCTACGAGATGGCTATGGAGATGTTGGATGTTAGTGATGTTGCATGTGCTAAATATTTCACCATGATGATGGATGGGCCGACTCTTACTTGGTTGAAAGGGCTGCCCGCGAACTCTATCAGATCATGGGCAAAGTTGAAAGCCCGGTTTATCCAGAATTTTAAAGACACATGCAAGCAGCCTATGTCGATCCTGGATTTGGATTCTTGTGTCCAAGGTGAGAGCGAGCCAACAACCAATTGGGTATGCCGAATCTCAATTGTTATACACACATCGAACAGTATCAATGCCGGTTCAGCTGTCCTGATGTTGGAGAAGAATTGCCGTTTTCTCCCCCTTAAGCAAAAACTGGGGTAACTTAAGCGCCATTGCAATGACATGGGGGAGCTCATGGCGGCTCTCGTCAAATATGCCGACTCTGATAGTACCAAAGACCCTGAGTATGATGAAGAGAAGGTGGGTAAGGGGAAGAAGAGTGGCAGTGTGAAGGGACGGTAGCATAACATGGCGGATCACGGTGGCAACGGTAAGCTCAAAGCTGAGGGCGGTTTAGACTTTGTGGCCAACACCAACACGCAGAGCAAAAATCAGCGTAAGAAGGGAAAGCCGCCCCGGCTTGGTGGGCCAAAGTTCAACCTAGAAGCAATGATGAATTAGCCTCACCCAAAGCATGGAACACACGAGAAGGTGACCAATCATCTGTGGAAGGATTGCTTCATCATGAGGGAATACAGAAAATCCAATTTTTTCCAGAATAACCATGGCCCGAATGGCGGTTTAGAATCCGGTTCTCACGGGCCTCGCTTTGGTGGCGGTGGTTGAAATTCTGGTTTCCAGGGACAAGGTATCCAAGGTGGTTTCAACTAACAGTCTAGTCAAGGGAATCAGCAGCAGCAATCTGGTTATCAGAGTAACCCGAAGCAGCTGAATAGTGGAAAGTATCATGTGTTCACCACGAGTTTCTACAAACGAGATCAGAAGATTCATAAAAAGGGCGGTGAACGCAGTTGAGCCGGCGTTTCCCAGTTCCTTGCGATGGTCTGAACATCCCATTCTTTGGAGCCGTGATGATCACCCGCCCCGGGTTGACAATCTGGGTCAGTTGGCTTTGGTGGTTCCACCTCAGGTTGGAGGGTACAAGTTCACTCAAGTACTCATGGATGGAGGCAGCAGCATCAATAACCTTTACTATGATACTTTCTGTCAAATGGGCTTGACTGATAAGGATCTTAAGCCGTCTAACACTATCTTTCATGGAGTGGTACCTGGCAAGTCAGCGTATCCAGTCGGCCAGATAGCTTTGGAGGTGGCCTTTGGTCATGAGCATGATTCTAGAGCCGAGATATTGACCTTTGAAGTGGTTAGGATTAAGAGCCCTTATCATGCCTTGTTTGGGCGTCCGGCTTATTCCAAGTTTATGGCAAGGCCTTGTTATGTTTATTTGGAGCTCAAGATGTCGGGTTACAAGGGCACTATCACTATGCATGACAACGTGAAGATAGCCCTGGAATGTGAAGAAGGGGACGCTGCTTATGCTGAGTCTGTTTGTGCAATAGAAGAGTTGAAGTTTTATAAGGATAATGTTGACCCAGCGGACATGATGCCTCTGAAGAAGCCGACCACAGAACATGACCCCTAGTTGATGTTTAAGTCGGCAGATGTTACTAAGTTGTTTGACTTTGTTCCCGGCGACTCATCCAAGCAGTTCAGTATCAGTGCTAATTTGGATCCAAAATAGGAAAGCGCGCTCATCGAGTTCATCCGTGAGAACCGGGACATCTTTGCGTGGAAGCCTTCAAACATGCCAGGTGTATCGAGGGAACTCGCTGAGCACTCTCTCAATATTGATCCTAAGTTTAAACCGGTTTAGCAATTCCTTCGTTGCTTTAATGAAGAAAGGCGTAAGGCCATTGGTGAAGAAGTGGCCCGGCTTTTGGCAGCTGGGTTTATTATTGAAGTTTTCATCCTGAATGGTTCACTAACCCAGTGTTGGTACTCAACAAGTATGGTACTTGACGGATGTGTGTTAATTACACAGACCTTAACAAGGCCTGCCCGGCTGATCCTTTTGCTCTCCCACGTATGGATTAGATTATTGATGCTACAGTGGGTTGTGAGCATTTGAGTTTCTTGGATGCCTATTCGGGGTATCATTAGATCAAGATGGCAGTTAAGGACCAGGAGAAAACAACCTTCATCGCTCCCTTTGGAGCCTCCTGCTATGTGTCTATGCCTTTTGGGCTCAAAAGTGCCCAAGCGACTTACCAACGGTGTGTGCAAAATTGCCTTCATGATCAGATTGAGTGCAATGTTGATGCCTATGTGGATGATATTGTGGGGAAGTCAAGGAAGAAGGTGACCTTGATAGATCATTTGATAGAGACCTTTGACAACATTTGAGTCTACAATATGATGCTTAACCCGGCCAAATGTGTCTTTGATGTACCAGCCGACAAGCTCTTGGGTTTTCTAGTTTCTGAACGGAGCATTGAAGCTAACCCGGAAAAAATCAAGGCTATTACTTCCTTGTCTCAACCAGCATGTATTAATGATGTTCAGCGTCTGGTGGGTCATATTGCGGCCTTAAGCCGGTTCATAAGCCGGTTGGGTGAAAAGGCTATCCCTCTATACCAAACGATGAAGAAAACAAATCACTTTGTCTGGAGTGATGCTGCTTATGAGGCGTTCGAAGCCTTGAAGAAACAGTTAGCTAAGCCCCTGATCCTTGCAGCTCCTGTTGATAAGGAGCCCTTGTTGTTATATGTGGCAGCTAATAGCCGAGCTATCAGTGTGGCCATTGTTGTGGAAAGGAAGGAATCTGGAAAGGAATATCTGGTTCAGTGGCCGGTTTATTACATTAGTGAGGTGCTCATTGAGTCCAAGCAGAGGTATCCGCATTGGCAGAAGTTGGTATATGGGGTGTTCATGGCTAGTCAAAAGCTGAAGCAATATTTTTTAGGTCACCCTATCACTGTGGTTAGTTCTGCTTTTTAGGGGATATTATTCAAAACATAGGAGCCACAGGTCGGGTAACCAAGTGGGCCATTAAGCTTGGACCCCATGGTTTGAAATATATGCCTCGCACAGCCATCAAGTCTCATGCACTTGTGGACTTCAACAATGATTGGACTGAGCTGCAGATGCCTGAAGAGAAGCCGAATAGCACATATTGGACTGTTCACTTTGTTGGATCCAGGTAGATGGAAAGCTCGGGGGCTGGAGTTATTTTGACTTCCCCATGAGGTGATAAATTTTGTTATGTTTTAAGGTTGATGTTCCCTTGTACTAACAATGCAGCTGAGTATGAGGCCTTGCTCCATGGTCTTCGGATGGCTAAAGAGATGAACTTAAGTCGGGTAAGGTGCTACAGTGACTGGATTTGGTGGCTTAGCAAGTTTCAGGAACTTGGGATTCTAAAGACCCACTCATGGTAGCTTATCGCCGTGAGGTTCATGCTATTGCTGGTCACTTCAAGGGCTATCAAGTGGAGCATGTTGATCGAAGGAAAACGAGGAGGATGATGCTTTATGCCGGTTGGGGTCCCAACGTAAGCCGGTGCTACCCAATGTTTTCCTTGATATTATGCATAATCTTTCAGTCAAATTGCCTACAGAGGAAGATCTTGCTATTCCTAACCCGGAGGCGCAGCTGGTGGCAGCTCTTCATGCTATTCCTGATTGGACAGTTCCATATTTGGCTTATAATACCCGAGGCGAGTTACCTGAAGATGAAATTTGGCCATGCAGATATCCCGGCGGTCTAAGTCAATGACTATTGTCAATGGAGAGTTGCATCGCTGCAGTGTCACACGGGTATTTGAACGTTGTGTTTCTCCTGAGGAGGGCCGTGAGATCCTACGAGAGATTCATGAAGGAGACTATGGTCATCATGTCGGCTCTAAGTCTCTCGTGGCCAAGGCTTTTCGTCATGGATTTTATTGGCTGACGGCTCATGTTGATGCAGAGGATTTGGTCAGTAAATTTGATGGTTGTCAGAAGTTTTCAAGACAAGCTCATGTGTCGGCTCAAGAATTTAGGATGATTCCAATTGCTTAGCCGTTTGCAATCTGGGGGCTTGATATGGTTGGACCTTTCAAAAGGTCCAAGGATAAAAAGACCCACCTTCTGGTGGCGATTGACAAATTTACAAAGTGGGTCAAGGCAGAGCCGATCAGTAACTGTGACGCGGTGACAACGGTTCAATTCATCAAAAAGGTGATTTTCCGTTTTGGCTATCCCCGCAGCATTATAACTGATAATGACACTAATCTGTCCAAAGGTGCTATGAAAGAGTTTTGTCAACGAGAACATATTCGTCTTAACGTGTCATAAGTGGCTCACCCGCAATCCAATGGCCAAGATGAATGAGCCAATCAAGAAATTTTGAGAGGCATCGAGCCCCGGCTTATGGTCCCTTTGCAGAGGACTCCAAGTTGTTGGGTGGAGGAGTTGCCCTCAGTGCTATGGAGTATCAATACTATGCCCAACAGATCTACGGGTTACACGCCTTTCTTCATGGTCTACGAAGTAGAGGCGGTTCTCCCTGGTGACATTCGTCACAACTCTCCCCGTGTGGCGGCTTATGTTGAAGCTGATAATGAAAAAGCACGTCAGGATGCACTTGACCTATTGGATGAGGAGCGTGACCTTGCGGTGGGTCGTTCGGTGATTTACCAGCAAGATCTGCGCAATTATCATAGCCGCTGGGTTAAAACCAGTACTTTTCAAGAAGGCGATTTGGTGCTCCAGCTTATCCAGGATCAAAATGATATGCACAAGCTATCCCACTACAAAAAAATACACTTCCGTGATGATAGATGTCTGCACAGTAGGTCACGTTTTCTATCATGCATGTACATCCATGACGATTTTATGACAGAATCAAGATAGCCATACCTGTGTTGTCGTAGAAGTGTTCCATGACATTACCAAAATTATCATCACGGAAGTGTCCACTTCCATGACGATAAATCGCGCGTCACAGAAGTGCTTTCGTCAAGGGTGGCCGACACGTGGCATCCACCGTAACGGAATGCCATTAAGCTATCGGGTCCGGTTTTGGATCCGATAACCCGTTACAGCCCGGGCCAATGGGGATTTTTCACGTGTAAAATCATCATTGGCTGGAGGTAACACGTGTCAGCTCCGCGTTGGCACAAGTGTCACTCATCCAATGGGCGAGATAAGCCTATGATATGTTGACACGTGGACCGGCCAAAAGTGGCCCATAAAGTTTAAACGGGCCGGCCCAACTAAAGGCTCACAAGATTTTGCAGACCATAATGGGTCGGCCTAGCTAAAGGCCCACGAGATTTTGCGGACCATAATGGGCCGGCCCAGCTAAAGGCCCCTAAGAATTTCCTGGCCATAATGGGCCGGCCCAGCTAAAGTCCCGCGTGATTTTGCGGACCATAATGGGTCGACCCATCTAAAGGCCCACAAGATTTTGTGGACCATAATGGGCCGGCCCAGCTAAATGCCCATGAGATTTCGCCGACCATAATGGGCCGACCTAGCTGAAGGCCCACAAGATTTTGAGGACCCTAGTAGGCTGGCCCATTAACTGGCTGCCATGTTTTGGGCTAAATGTCGGCCCATATTTGATCTGATCCATTAATGGCCGGCACGTTCCGGGCCTAATAATGGCCCATATGAGATCCAGCCTGTTAAAAGTCTACCACGTTCTGGGACAAATTACGGCCCAGATCAGGTCCGGCCCTTTAAGAGGGGCTAAATTATGGCCCATATCAGATTCGGCCCTTCAACTGGACGCTATGCTTTTGGACCCACTATCAGGACCCCGATTCTATGCCACACCGATCTAGCATGTAACACCTCATATCACTTTGCGGCCTCACGCACGGTATTCCCACGGGTGTCGCCTTACCATGCCATGGACCGTTTGCGCCTTTTGGCACACGTATATGATAGTGTTGCTAGCATCCATATGACAAAGAGCCCGGGCTGACATGGCTAGTCTTGAACCCAAAGTGGCACTAACTTACAGGGACAGGCATACATGACCCAACAACGAACGTGTCGGTCAACAGCGAGTGAATCCGGACTGTAGCAGCTGGGCTACCAGGACTCCGGTAAACCGGGCTGTAGCAGGCTAACATGACTCTGGCACCACGTGACATTTCCCCGAAGGGACAGACACAGGAACGAAGAAGGACACATGCCGGCCAACCTTAGTGTTCTGGAGCAGTAGCAAGCTACCAGGGCTCAGTGGAAGCACTAGGAGACATTTCCCGGTAAGAGAGGCTACTAAAGATAAACAACTAGATAGTCAGATCCCGCACATAGCAATACACATTACACGTACGCATAACATGCAAGTATGTGTTGTACAACATGGCATCATGGCATAACTCAACAACTCATATAGATAAGGCTCAAAGACCCATCATAGCATTTATTACAAACAGGGGTCACATGACCCAACATTCAGAGCAGAGAAGCAACAAGCGGAAGAATTACATGTCTGAGTACAGACACCTACAAATGAAAAAGGCCGAAGAGCCTGACTATCTACAACATCTGATCAAGATCGTAGCCGAGGTACAAGCTACTTGTCGAAGTCCAGGAGAACACTAGTAAGACCGAAGTCTCTGCTGCAAAAACATAAATAAAGCAACATGAGTACAAAGGTACTCAGCAAGACTTACATCAGATCCTATCATACATGCACTTGTATCAAGAGGGTAATGTGGGGTTTAGTTGCAGCAAGCCAGCTTTGACTCTGTGGCTATCCTGTTCTACGACTACCAGAACTTCTTTGAGGTGATATGGCGCACACGAGTCCACTAATCACCACACAATACACTACTATGGATTCATCCCCGTCTCCCTACGAGAAGGCCATCCATAGCACTCACACTTGTCTTGAGCATTTTAGAGTATCCACTTCAAGTTGTCTATGTACCATGTAAGCATCCAAGAAGTCCATAACCGCGGACCTGGCTATTCGAATAGATCATGTTAACCCTGCAGGGGTGTTCTTCTTCACACACGCTCTCGCCAATTACCGCCATGTACACGTCATGTATCTCGGCAACCTTCAAGCGGAAGCCTAGCGAGGGTGTTGGCCACGACCTGACTAACCACACAAGACTCTAGCCCAGGTTTATCACTTATTCGGGTTCCATCCGCAAGGAGATCCGGCCGGGGTGTCGCTCACGGCCCCAAATGATGTGTGCAGGGTTCCCGAACCCACCATCCGGGTGCCACTCGGTACACCAGGCCACGTGTTCCTAGTCTGTCCCAAGCCCACCCTGCCGGGTGCCACTTGGTAGAAAAATAGCACTACCTACAAATACCAGAAACTAGTTGCGACTCCTGGACAGAGATCAAGTTGGTTAATAAGTCGAGAGGGGCACTTAAGCATTCCATTGTGTGGTAGTAGCTAGTCATTGGACAATGTACATAGAACTCAGTGCTTAAGGACGGTTCCAGTGAGACAACCCACCATGTACTCCTACATGGCCTCTCACCACTAGCTTTACCGAATAGTGTTCACACACACTTAACTCTCAGCCTCAGAACATAGAGCACTGCACTCCAATTCATTCCCAATGAATCAGACCTGACACAACTCTAAGAAATAGCAGGCATGGCATGGTAGGAACACAACATGGCTCAATCAACTCCTACACATGCTAGTGGGTTTCAACTATTTACTATGGCAATGACAGTTCATGCAGATGAATGGGCTCAACTACCGCAGCACAAAGTAGCAGACGAATCGTTGTTGTCCTAATGCAATAACTGAGAGCAGGAGCGAGAGAGTAGGATTGTATCGGGATGAACAAGGGGGGTTTGCTTGCCTGGTAGATCAACAGAGGGGCACTGCTCCTCAGACAGGTACTCTGGAACAGTCTCCGGAGCAGGACCTATCGAGAAGGAACGGTGTCGGCAATCAATACACAAGCATATGCAACAATATGGTGCATGAACATGGCATTTAGATGTGATGTGGTTTGTGCTAATGCAGCTAGCATTCTATTTGGATGAAGTCCATTTGAATCAAGGATTCAAATGCAACTCCAAGTAAGCTCTTTAGAAATGCCCTTTTTAGAGTTTCACTTATACAGTAGGTATAAGTTTGTTTTTCATGCATGAAACTAGTACAGATGGAAAGATTGCATTTTTGTGATCATTTTTCATATATAAATTATTTTAATCTGAGCTACGGTTGAATTTCTAGGATTGTTTGAAGTTTTCCTAACTTTCTGGAATTTCCTGATTTAAATTTAAACTAGAAAAGGATTAATTGCATCAGCATGACGTCTGAGTGACGTCAGCAGGTCAATGGGTTGCTCCAGGTCAAACCTAATCAGTGGGACCCATATGTCAGTGTCTAACTAACTAACTTAAGTTAATTAGCAATAATATAATCCAAATCTAACTTAGTTAAGACCCTGGGCCCACATGTCAGTATCAGCGAGCTAATTAGGTTTAATTAATATTTAACTGAAATTAGCAGGGGCCTGGCCCCACATGTCAGCGATCCAGGGGAGGTCAAACCCCTGGTAAGCCGGGTCGAACCCGCTGGCGACTCGACGCCGGCGAGGCCAGACACGGCAGAGGGCCTCAGATTTGGCCCTCCAGTGACCAAATCGACGGTGGAGACGTGCTACGTGTAGCTGGGGAGCTGCCGCATCCAGTGGTGCGAGTGGTTGGACAGGGGGAGGTCGGAGCTCGCCGGAAGCGAGCTTGCGGCGGCGGCCGGAGTTCGGCCATCAGGGTTTTGATGTTGCGGGGCACGGGAGAGGCTGCGAGCGGGTCCACACGACTCGCCAGAGTGCACTGAGTGCAACGGCGAGCTCGGCTGCGGGCTGCGGCAGCTGTGGCCACGACGGTGAGGAGCTGCGCTGGCGATGGCTTCGGCCATGGTGGAAACGACGGCTACGACGCAGGAACGAGGGGGAGAAGAGAGGGGAAACGGGAAGATGCTCACAGCAGACTCGACGGGCTTGTCGGTGAGCTCGGGGATGCGCTGAAGATGGCGGGGTGGCGAAGACGATCTCCGGCGACTGGAGATGAAGACAGCGGGAAGGCGGCTCTCCAGGGCCTCCCGAGGCGCGTGGCTTGACAGGGAGGTAGCCGGCGATGTGGCGGAGCTTCTGGCCGCAGCGGTAGGGCGAGGGGTGGCCGGTGGCCGCGGTGGTGCTCGTCGTCGGTGGCGGGCATGTTCGGACGCGAGAGAGAAAGTGAGGGAGAGGAGAGGAGAGGACCGGGGGAGTGTGAGAGGGGTACGGTGTGGCGCGTGGCGTCACGCGGATCGTCCAGAGCGACGAGAGGGAGGACAGGCAGGCAGCGAGGCAGGAGGTGGCGCGGCACAGCGGTGCGCACGCGTCGGGCACGCGCCCATCTTCCTGGCAAGGAGGAAGACGACAGGGGAGGGGTGGCCAAGTGGGCTGGGTCGGCTACAGTGCTGGGCCGCACAGGGAGGTAAGTGCAGGTGGGTTTCTTCCCTTTTTTTCTAATTTTGTTTTCTGTAATTTGTTTTGATTTAGTTTTAAACACTAAATCATTTTATTTACTTATGCCAATTTTTGCAGGAGCTAGTGGCATTATACCAGAGCTCCTCATCAACTAGCATAATTTTTGGACAATATTGTATATATATAACAATATATATCCAAAGCAAATATTTACTGCATTAATTCCAAATGCCCAAAATAAATAATTATGAGCTCTTAAAAATATTGGTTTGGACCTTTTAGAGAGCAACATGAGCATTTTCTTGGACGTTTTAGGAGCAATTTTTATTTGGGTCATTTTCCAAAAATGATTCTGAGGGTTTCACAAATCCCCATTTAAAATTTAAATGGAATTTAAACATGATGCACAAATGACTAGCTAGCCTTGAGCATACCAGAACTAGGGATGTGACAACTCGCCCCCAATTGAACGAATCTCGTCCCGAGATTCAGGGGTCGACGGAAAGAACGCGGGGTATTCCAGTCGAAGACGATATTTTCGCTCCCAAGTAGCATCTCTCTCGGAATGATGAGACCACTGAACCTTGAGAAACTTGATGTTATGACGTCGAGTGACACGCTCTTCTTGATCAAGAATGCAAACTGGATACTCTCGATATGTGAGGTTATCTTGGAGATCAAGCGTTTCGTGGTCCACTCCGCGGATAGGATATCCGACAAGCAACGCCTGAGTTGAGAGACGTGGAAGACATCATGACCTCGAGAAAGATGTGGGGGTAGTTCCAACTGGTAGGCAACCTCTCCTCATTTAGCGAGAATGCGAAAAGGACCAAAGTAACAAGGAGCCAACTTGCCCTTGATACCGAATCGATGGGTACCCCTCAAAGGAGTAACCCGAAGGTAAGCTTTGTCGCCAACTTCATATGTCATATCCTTATGATGACGATCATACTGGCTCTTTTGACGAGACTGGGCTGTTTTCAAATTCTCACGAATGATGTGAACTTGCTCTTCTGCCTCCTGGATCATGTCCGGTCCAAATAATTGTCTTTCACCGGTTTCTGACCAGTTCAAAGGTGTTCGACATCTTCGTCCATAGAGAATCTCAAAAGGAGCTTTCTTGAGACTGGATTGATAGTTATTGTTATAAGCAAACTCGGCAAAAGGAAGACATTTCTCCAAATCCATGCCGAATGAGATAACGCAAGCTCTAAGCATGTCTTCGAGAATTTGGTTGACCCTTTCCAATTGACCACTCGACTGAGGGTGGAAAGCGGAACTGAAGGAAAGATGGGTTCCCATGGCAGTTTGGAAACTCTCCCAGAAATGAGAAGTGAAAAGACTACCACGGTCTGAATTGATCTCTAGTGGAACACCATGAGGTGATACTATTCGAGAAATATATAAGTCAGCGAGCTGACTAGCAGTGATACTCTCTCGAACAGGTAGGAAGTGCGCCACTTTGGAGAGACGATCAATGACTACGAAGATAGCATTATTCCCTCTCTTGGTCCTGGGAAAGCCGGTGATGAAGTCCATACCAACTTTATCCCATTTCCCTTCAGGAATAGCTAACTGCTGACTGGTGCCAGCAGGTCTTTGATGCATTGCCTTAACGCGACGACAAACGTCACAATTAGTAATAAACTGAGCAATTTCTCTCTTCATCCTAGTCCACGAGAACCTCTGGCGTAGGTCCTGATACATCTTAGTACTACCGGGATGAATTGTGAGAGGAGATTCATGTGCCTCCTTAAGGATTAGTTGTCGCAGATGTTGATTCTTGGGAACCACCAAGCGGTTTTCAAAGAAAACAACACCTCGATCATTCATAGATAAACATCCACCAACTCCCTTCTTAATGTTTCTCTTGATGCAGATAACACCCTTATCAAACTTCTGGTCAGTAATGATCTGATCCTCGAGGGTAGGTTTCGCCACCAAGGTAGAAAGGAATCCATGAGGAGTAATGTGAAGGTTAAGCTTACAGAATTCCTCATGGAGAAGTGGTTGGCCCTGCTGCAACATGAGATTGTTGCAATAGGATTTACGACTTAGCGCATCAGCCATGACATTGCCTTTTCCTGGAGTGTAAGTAATCCCTAGATCATAGTCTGAGATCACTTCCAACCAACATCTTTGCCTAAGGTTCAGATGCGGTTGGGTGAAGATATACTTGAGACTCTGGTGATCGGTGTTGATCTCGCAACGTTTACCAAGGAGGTAATGTCGCTAGGTCTTGAGTGCATAGACAACGGCTGCAAGCTCTAGACCATGTGTAGGATAATTCTCCTTATGTGGATGCAACAGTCGAGATGCATAGGCAATCACATGACGATCCTGCATAAGAATGCAACCTAGTCCCTGTCGTGAGGCGTCATAGTAGATAACAAAGTCTTTAGTGAAATCCGGTGGCACAAGTATGGGAGCAGAAGTCGGGCGTCTTTTCAGTTCCTGAAAACTGTGCTAACATTGTGGGGACCAGGGGTTTGGCCACTTTAGAGAAGTTTTCAACAAAGCGGCGAGAATAACTGGCTAGACCAAGGAAACTCCTAACTTGTTTAACGGTTTCAGGTGGAGCCCAATCAAGAACGTCCTTAACTCTCTCGGGATTGACAGCAATGCCCTTCCCATAGATTACGTGGCCAAGGTAGGTCACTTCTGGCAACCAAAATTCGCACTTGGAGAACTTGGCATAAAGGCGGTGCTCTCTGAGTTTTTCTAACACAAGTCTAAGATGTTCGGCATGCTCTTTCTCGTTCTTCGAGTAAATAAGAATATCATCAAGGTAAACCACGACGAACTTATCTAAGTACTCCATGAAGATCGAGTTCATCAAGCGGGAGAAAGTAGCTGGAGCGTTGGTTAGGCCAAAGGACATGACGGTGTACTCGTACTGGCCATAACGAGTGACAAAAGCCGTTTTAGGAATGTCCCCGTTTCCGATCTTGATTTGGTGGTAGCCTAGCCTCCAATCCATCTTTGGAGAAGATGAAGGAAATATTCCCTAGAGGCAATAATAAAGTTATTATTTATTTCCTCATATCGTGATAAATGTTTATTATTCATGCTAGAATTGTATTACCCGGAAACATAATACATGTGTGAATACATAGACAAACATAATGTCAGTAGTGTGCCTCTACTTGACTAGCTCATTAATCAAAGATGGTTATGTTTCCTAACCATAGACATGTGTTGTCATTTGATTAATGAGATCATCGTTAGGAGAATGATGTGATTGACTTGATCCATTCCGTTAGCCTAGCACTTGATCGTTTAGTATGTTGCTATTGCTTTCTTCATGACTTATGCAAAGTTCCTACAACTCTGAGATTATGCAACTCCCATTTATCGGAGGGACACTTTGTGTGCTACCAAACGTCACAACGTAACTGGGTGATTATAAAGGAGCTCTACAAGTGTCTCCAAAGGTACATGTTGAGTTGGCGTATTTCGAGATTAGGTTTTGTCACTCCGATTGTCGGAGAGGTATCTCTGGGCCCTCTCGGTAATGCACATCACTATAAGCCTTGCAAGCAATGTAGCTAATGAGTTAGTTACGGAATGATGCAGTATGTAACGAGTAAAGAGACTTGCCGGTAACGAGATTGAACTAGGTATTGGATACCGACGATCGAATCTCGGGCAAGTAACATACCGATGACAAAGGGAACAACGTATGTTGTTATGCGGTTTGGCCGATAAAGATCTTCATAGAATATGTAGGAGCCAATATGAGCATCCAGGTTCCGCTATTGGCTATTGACCGAAAACAGTTCTAGGTCATGTCTACATAGTTCTCGAACCCGTAGTGTCTGCACGCTTAACATTACTATGATAGTTTGATTATGAGTTTATAAGTTTTGATGTACCTAAGGTTGTTCGGAGTCTCAGATGTGATCACGGACATGACGAGGAGTCTCGAAATGGTTGAGACATAAAGATTGATATATTGGACGACTATAATCGGACACCGGAAGTGTTCCGGGTGATTTTGGAGAAAACCAGAGTGCCGAAGGGGTTACCGGAACCCCCCGGGGAAGTATTGGGCTTTTGTGGGCCTGAGGGGAGAGAGAGGGCAGCAGCCCAGGAGGTGGCGTGCCCCCCCATGGGGAGTATGAATTGGACTATGGGAGGGGGCGCGGCCCCTCTTTTCCTCTCCCTCTCCCTCTCTTTCCTTCCCCCTTCCTCCTTCCTAGTTGGACTAGGAAAGGGGAGTCCTACTCCCACTAGGAGGACTCCCCCCTCCTTGGCGCTCCCCCTAGGGCCGGCCGGCCTCCCCCCTTGCTCCTTTATATACGGGGGCAGGGGGGCACCTCTAGACACACAAGTTGATCTTCGTGATCGTTCCTTAGCCGTGTGCGGTGCCCCCCTCCACCATATTCCACCTCGGTCATATCGTTGCGGTGCTTAGGCGAAGCCCTGCGTTGGTAGAACACCATCATCGTCACCATGCCGTCGTGCTGACGGAACTCATCCCCGACACCCTACTGGATCGGAGTCCGGGGATCGTCATCGAGCTGAACGTGTGCTGAACTCGAAGGTGCCGTACGTTCGGTACTTGGATCGGTCGGATCGTGAAGACGTACGAATACATCAACCGCGTTGTCATGACGCTTTCGCTTACGGTCTACGAGGGTACGTAGACAACACTCTCCCCTCTCGTTGCTATGCATCACAATGATCTTGCGTGTGCGTAGGAAATTTTTTGAAATTACTACGTTCCCCAACAGTGGTATCAGAGCCTGGTTTTATGCGTAGATGTCATATGCACGAGTAGAACACAAGTGAGTTGTGGGCGATGCAAGTCATATTGCTTACCAGCATGTCATACTTTGGTTCAACAGTATTGTGAGATGAAGCGGCCCGGACCGACATTACGCGTACGCTTATGCAAGACTGGTTTCACCGTTACGAGCACTCGTGCTTAAAGGTGACTGGCGGGTGTCTGTCTCTCTCACTTTAGTTGAACCGAGTGTGGCTATGCCCGGTCCTTGCGAAGGTTAAAACAACACTAACTTGTTTTTGCTCAGCCCGTAGCAGCCACGTAAAATTTGCAACAACAAAGTAGAGGACGTCTAACTTGTTTTTGCAGGGCATGTTGTGATGTGATATGGTCAAGACGTGATGCTATATTTTATTGTATGAGATGACCATGTTTTGTAACCGAAGTTATCGGCAACTGGCAGGAGCCATATGGTTGTCGCTTTATTGTATGAAATGCAAACGCCCTGTAATTGCTTTACTTTATCACTAAGCGCTAGCGATAGTCGTAGAAGCAATAGATGGCGTAACGACAACGATGCTACGATGGAGATCAAGGTGTCGCGCCGGTGGCGATGGTGATCACGACGGTACTATGGAGATGGAGATCACAAGCACAAGATGATGATGGCCATATCATATCACTTATATTGATTGCATGTGATGTTTATCCTTTATGCATCTTATCTTGCTTTGATTGACAGTAGCATTTTAAGATGATCTCTCACTAAATTATCAAGAAGTGTTCTCCCTGAGTATGCATCGTTGCAAAAGTTCTTCGTGCTGAGACACCACGTGATTTTTGGGTGTGATAAGCTCTACGTTCAAATACAACGGGTGCAAAATAGTTGCACACGTGGAATACTCAGGTTAAACTTGATGAGCCTAGCATATACAGATATGGCCTCGGAACACAGAGACCGAAAGGTCGAACGTGAATCATATAGTAGATATGATCAACATAGAGATGTTCACCATTGAAACTACTCCATCTCACGTGATGATCGGACATGGTTTAGTTGATTTGGATCACGTGATCACTTAGATGACTAGAGAGATGTTTGTCTAAGTGGGAGTTCTTAAGTAATATGATTAATTGAACTTAAATTTATCATGAACTTAGTACCTGATAGTATTTTGCTTGTCTATGTTTGTTGTAGATAGATGGCTCGTGCTGTTGTTCCGTTGAATTTTAATACGTTCCTTGACAAAGCTAAGTTAAAAGATGATGGTAGCAATTACACGGACTGGGTCCATAACCTAAGTATTATCCTCATTGCTGCACAGAAGAATTACATCCTGGAGCACCGCGGGGTGCTAGGCCTGCTGCAGATGCAACTGACGACGTTAAGAACGTCTGGTAGAGCAAAGCTGATGACTACTCGATAGTTCACTGTGCCATGCTTTACAGCTTGGAACCGGGTCTTCAACGATGTTTTGAATGTCATGGAGCATATGAGATGTTCCAGGAGTTGAAGTTAATGTTTCAAGCAAATGCCTGGATTGAGAGATATGAAGTCTCCAATAAGTTCTATAGTTGTAAGATGGAGGAGAATAGTTCTGTCAGTGAACATATACTCAAAATGTCTGGGTATAATAATCACTTGATTCAACTGGGAGTTAATCTTCCTGATGATAGTGTCATTGACAGAATTCTTCAATCACTGCCACCAAGCTACAAGAGCTTCGTGATGAACTATAATATGCAAGGGATGGACAAGACTATTCCCGAGCTCTTGCAATGCTAAAGGCTGCGGAGGTAGAAATCAAGAAGGAGCATCAAGTGTTGATGGTCAATAAGACCACCAGTTTCAAGAAAAAGGGCAGAGGGAAGAAGAAGGGGAACTTCAAGAAGAACAGCAAACAAGTTGCTACTCAAGAGAAGAAACCCAAGTCTGGACCTAAGCCTGAGACTGAGTGCTTCTACTTCAAGCAGACTGGACACTAGAAGCGGAACTGCCCCAAGTATTTGGCGGATAAGAAGGATGGCAAAGTGAACAAGGGTATATGTGATATACATGTTATTGATGTGTACCTTACTAGTGCTCGCAGTAGCACCTGGGTATTTGATACTGGTTCTGTTGCTAATATTTGCAACTCGAAACAGGGACTACGGATTAAGCGAAGATTAGCTAAGGACGAGGTGACAATGCGCGTGGGAAACGGTTCCAAAGTCGATGTGATCGCAGTCGACACGCTACCTCTAAATCTACCATCGGGATTAGTTTTAGACCTAAATAATTTTTATTTGGTGCCAGCGTTGAGCATGAACATTATATCTGGATCTTGTTTGATGCGAGACGGTTATTTATTTAAATCAAAGAATAATGGTTGTTCTATTTATATGAGTAATATCTTTTATGGTCATGCACCCTTGAAGAGTGGTCTATTTTTATTGAATCTCGATAGTAGTGATACACATATTCATAATGTTGAAGCCAAAAGATGCAGAGTTGATAATGATAGTGCAACTTATTTGTGGCACTGCCGTTTAGGTCATATCGGTGTAAAGCGCATGAAGAAACTCCATACTGATGGACTTTTGGAATCACTTGATTATGAATCACTTGGTACTTGCGAACCGTTCCTCATGGGCAAGATGACTAAAACACCGTTCTCCGGAACTATGGAGCGAGCAACTGATTTATTGGAAATCATACATATGTATGTATGTGGTCCAATGAATATTGAGGCTCGCGGCGAGTATCACTATTTTATCACCTTCACAGATGATTTGAGCATATATGGGTATATCTACTTGACGAAACACAAGTCTGAAACATTTGAAAAGTTCAAAGAATTTCAGAGTGAAGTAGAAAATCATCGTAACAAGAAAATAAAATTTCTACGATCTGATCATGGAGTAGAATATTTGAGTTACGAGTTTGGTTTACATTTGAAACAATGCGGAATAGTTTCGCAACTCACGCCACCCGGAACAGCACAACTAAATGGTGTGTCTGAACGTCGTAATCGTACTTTACATGTATGGTGCGATCTATGATGTCTCTTACTGATTTACCGCTATCATTTTGGGGTTATGCTTTAGAGACGGCTGCATTCACGTTAAATAGGGCACCATCAAAATCCGTTGAGACAAGGTCTTATGAACTGTGGTTTGGCAAGGAACCAAAGTTGTCATTTCTTAAAGTTTGGGGCTGCGATGCTTATGTGAAGAAACTTCAACCAGATAAGCTAGAACCCAAATTGGAGAAATGTGTCTTCATAGGATACCCAAAAGAGACTATTGGGTACACCTTCTATCACAGATCTGAGGGCAAGATTTTCGTTGCTAAATTCGGATCATTTCTAGAGAAGGAGTTTCTCTCGAAAGAAGTGAGTGGGAGGAAAGTAGAACTTGATGAGGTAACTATACCTGCTCCATTATTGGAAAGTAGTTCATCACAAGAACCGGTTCCTGTGACAACTACACCAATTAGTGAGGAAGCTAATGATATTGATCATGAAACTTCAGATCAAGTTTCTACTGAACCTTGTAGGTCTACCAGAGTAAGATCCACACCAGAGTGGTATGGTAATCCTATTCTGGAAGTCATGTTACTTGACCATGACGAACCTACGAACTATGAGGAAGCAATGATGAGCCCAGATTCCGCAAAATGGCTTGAAGCCATGAAATCTGAGATGGGATCCATGTATGAGAACAAAGTTTGGACTTTGGTTGACTTGCCCGATGATCGGCAAGCCATTGAGAATAAATGGATCTTCAAGAAGAAGACTGACGCTGACGGTAATGTAACTGTCTCCAAAGCTCGACTTGTTGCGAAAGGTTTTCGACAAGTTCAAGGGGTTGACTACGATGAGACTTTCTCACCCGTAGCGATGCTTAAGTCTGTCAGAATCATCTTAGCAATTGCCGCATTTTATGATTATGAAATTTGGCAAATGGATGTCAAAACTGCATTCCTTAATGGATTTCTGGAAGAAGAGTTGTATATGATGCAACCGGAAGGTTTTGTCGATCCAAAAGGTGCTAACAAAGTGTGCAAGCTCCAGTGATCCATTTGTGGACTCGTGCAAGCATCTCAGAGTTGGAATAAACGCTTTGATAGTGTGATCAAAGCATATGGTTTTATACAGACTTTTGGAGAAGCCTGTATTTACAAGAAAGTGAGTGGGAGCTCTGTAGCATTTCTGATATTATATGCAGGTGACATATTGTTAATTGGAAACGATATAGATTTTCTAGATAGCATAAAGGGATACTTGAATAAAAGTTTTTCAATGAAAGTCCTCGGTGAAGTTGCTTACATATTGGGCATCAAGATCTATAGAGATAGATCAAGACGCTTAATTGGACTTTCACAAAGCACATACCTTGATAATGTTTTGAAAAAGTTCAAAATGGATCAGGCAAAGAAAGGGTTCTTGCCTGTATTACAAGGTGTGAAGTTGAGTCAGACTCAATGCCCGACCACAGCAGAAGATAGAGAGAAAATGAAAGATGTTCCCTATGCTTCAGCCATAGTCTCTATCATGTATGCAATGCTGTGTAACAGACCTGACGTATGCTTAGCAATAAGCTTGGCAGGTAGGTACCGAAGTAATCCAGGAGTGGATCACTGGACAACGGTTGTCAGTGTCAAAACCGGCTGATCTCGGGTAGGGGGTCCCGAACTGTGCGTCTGGGCGGATGGTAACAGGAAGGGACACGATGTTTTTACCCAGGTTCGGGCCCTCTCGGTGGAGGTAAAACCCTACTCCTTCTTGATTAATATTGATGATATGGGTAGTACAAGAGTAGATCTACCATGAGATCAATGAGGCTAAACCCTAGAAGCTAGCCTATGGTATGATTGTTGTTCGTCCTACGGACTAAAACCCTCCGGTTTATATAGACATTGGAGAGGGCTAGGGTTACACATAGTCGGTTACAATGGTAGGAGATCTACATATCCGTATTGCCAATCTTGCCTTCCACGCCAAGGAAAGTCCCATCCGGGCACGGGATGGAGTCTTCAATCTTGTATCTTTATAGTCTTGGAGTTCGGCCAAAGATGATAGTTCGGCTATCCGGACACCCCCTAGTCTAGGACTCCCTCAGTAGCCCCTGAAACACGCTTCAATGACGACGAGTCCGGCGCGCATATTGTCCTTGGCATTGCAAGGAGGGTTCCTCCTCCGAATACTTCATAGAAGAGTTTGAACACAAGGATAGTGTCCGGCTCTGCAAAATAAGTTCCACATACCACCATAGAGAGAATAATATTTACACAAGTTCAATCTGCTGACGTATTCTGTGGTGTGACATCACACCACGGCCAAGCCTTTATTTGAATCATTTTTACTGTTCCACCTCAGCACGTTTAGCGAAGCAGTTTCCTTGGCACGTCTCGTCAAAGCAGAGATCATGTCCCCTTATTTCGGGATTCTCATCAATACGGGCGTGGGTCAGCCAACCGTGCCCGTTGGCACGCCCCCCTATCGAAGGCGAGTCCCAAACGGCCACAGGGAGGGCTCTTGGTATTCAACCTCTTTATAACGAGACCAAGGCCTGCTCCTTTCTTTCAATCTCAATCGAATCCGCCCCTCGTCTCGAGTTCCAACACCCAAAGCTCCAGATCTAGGCGCTTCGGACCTTCGACAATGTCCAGCTCCGACCTGCAAGGCCGGTGGCGGAAGAAGACGTGCTAAAGCTGAGAGATGCCAATTATCTAACCGACGAAATTTTGCATAGGCTGCCTACCCAAGGGCAGGTTATTCCCACTCCCAAGCCTGGTGAGAGCATGGTGTTCGTATCTCACTTCCGTCGGGGTTTAGGCTTCCCAATGGACCCCTTTGTGAGGGGGCTCATGTTTTATTATGGGCTGGAAGTCCATGACTTGGATCCGGAGTCCATCCTCCACATCTCATTGTTCATTGTCGTATGCGTAGCCTTCCTCCGCATTACCCATCACTTCGGATTGTGGCTCAAGACCTTCAAAGTGGAGCTGAAGATGATCAAGGGGCAGCAGGTAGAGTGCGGAGGGGCTGTTATAAGCAAGAGTGCTGACGCTCCATGGCCCGAGGGCTCTTTTCAAGAGGAGCTTGGTTTGTGGCAACATGAGTGGTTTTACATCACCGCTCCCAGTGGCACCAAATGGGTGGCGCCACCTGCCTTCCGCTCGGGTCCTCCACAACGGCTGGCGTCATGGGTCAACAAGGGGCTTGACTAGGGACCGTCCAAGGACGTACCTCTGCTACAGGGCCGTATTCGAGACCTCCAAGAGAGAGAGATCAATCTGGTCGTAGTGGTGCAGGTCATGCTGATTCGGCGCCTTCTGCCCTGCAAACGTCGCCCCCTCCGCCTATGGGAATTTAATCCAGAGGGACCACGACTCTCCAACATTTTATGGGTGCGACACCCGTGGAGATGTATAAACTGTTCTTGGGATCACAAGAGAAGTGTCTGGACTTGACCAAGGACGCAGGTCTGAGCTGCAATCGCACGGATACTCAAGTAAGTAGTCCTGTAGCCGGACATGCTATCCGTACTTTTATCATGAACTTGCCCTTTAAGGAGCTGCCCCTTGAACAGGAGTGGATAGCGAAAGCAAAGCTGATAAGGTGTCCGGCCCCCTCCCTGAGACCATGCCGGATCCTGTCCTAACCAAGATGCTGGCGGCTGCGCCTTTGAAAGAGGGCAAAGGGGGGAACAGGGGAGCTACTGCCTCCGCGAAGGAGGCTTTCGAGAAAGGAGGGATCGAGAATCGCTCCCTCCAGGGGGAGAAGAGGACCGCTTCTAAAGATCCGGAGGCCAAGGCCTCAAAGCGGGGGAAGAAATCTTCACGAGAGAGTCCTGCGCCAGGAGAAGCCCCGACCGCACTATTTCCCCAACGGAATCAGCCCTCCAGCGAGCCGTAAGTAGAAAGGGGAGTTTTGTAATAAGGGACATCCCTGTTTTTATTTCTGAAGATAACCAAAGTTTTACCTTATAGTTCGGATCTCAGCCCTTCTCGGCAAAGCTCATCTTCGGGGGATCTTTGTCCGGAGGTGATGGAGAGCAAAACGCCTCCATCTGCCGCACCGTTAGGCGGGGTGGACGACCCTGAGGTGTCGTTGCGGAGGGTTTCCCCAAGTCCGGCGGGGCCGGGAGGTCCGACACCAACTGGTGTACGGTCGGAGGAGCTGAAGGATCTACTCGGGCAAGCATCTATCTCAGAAGATCACCGTGCGTTAATGGGTACAGTGATTGAAAGGATTTCATCTGCTGAGAGCGGATTGCATGAAGCTGTCAGAAGTTTACTGACGGGGTTTGAGGTACGCGAAAATGATATACCTTCTGACAGTTTTGCATATAGAATGCGCCATGTATAGATAGTAGCCCCTGAGACTCGGTACGTTGTCGAAAGTGACAGCGCGTCGAGGATTGTAATCTCAGTTTGTAAGATGTCGCCTGTCCTATATAGGTGGCGGAGCGTCCGGTGGCCAGCCGGACTGATCAATTTGCCGAACTGAAGCGGCAACTTGACGTGGCGGATGCAGACATCGCGCTTGTCAATAAGCGGCTTGACGAGTCACAAGGTATGCAACTTCTCTGCGGACACCTGGTATGGGAGCTCGACGCCCATGCCTTACAACATGCATGCTTTATGTGGATGGTGCCGCTGCTATGGAGAACCTTCAGGCGGAGCTAGCCCAAGTCAAGGGGCAAGCCAGGAAAAGTGATGCGCCTGCCTTGAGGGCAGCCAAAGAGCTAAAAGCCGAACAGGCTGCCCACTGCCGAAGCAGGGAAGAAATGGCCGAGATGTCCGGAAAGTTGAAGAATGCTACCGACCACTGCGAGTTTCTTGAAAAATAACGTCGAGCGGAGCAAGAGGGCCTGAAGAAGGCCACCACCGAAGCCGAGGATGCCCGCTCCGGGATGAGAGTTGTAAAGGAGGAGCTACGTCAAGCCGGGGATATCGCGGCTGGAAAGCCCTTTCCGCTACGGAGGAAGTTCACGGATCCGAAGTGTGCTCAGTTGGGCCAGCTGTGGGGTGCGGAGGATGCTTATCTGGATTTGGCGGCGAGTGCCGTAGATGCGGTCGCACACTTCTGAGGCCAAAAGGATCACGGAATGGAAGAGCTTTTTTGGTCGCAGTTCCATAGTCCAGAGCGTCCGCTTCCATTGACCAATCGTTTGGCCGAATGGGCTGAGCTGAATAGGTTGTTCGGAGTTGCCATGAAGGATGTCGTGACTCATTTGTGGCCAAAAAGGCCCGAGCCGAAGAGTTATTTTGGCTTAGTGCAGCAGTTCCTTGATGCGGTGCCGCATATCGATGCAATGAAGCGGTCGGCGTGCATAGAGGGTGCGCGGATGGCTCTTGCCCGTGTCAAGACATGCTGGGCGGAGATGAAGGCCACCGACGTTGCATCCCAGGATTCGGATAGGAGCCGACTACCTACCGAGCACTATTTTGAGGTAGTCCTGCCGGGCACTCGTTAAATAGAGACGCAGTGCTAGAAGGATATTATGTTCAAATGACATGTATGATTTGTGAAACGATGTTCCAATATAATATAAGAGCTTTTTTATACTTGTGCGGTCAAGTAGTAAAATACCTCGGGTGCGGCCGTTGAGGTATATGTGTATATAACCTGAAAGATGGCAGTCTTCGGCTTCAGCCCCCACGCACATAGTGCGGGGTGTTTGCAAAAAGGCACATTTCACACTTAATCCAACGTCTTGGTCCTGTAAAGGAGGTGATAGCGTAGCAAACTTGGCAACCGGACTATAATGCTTTATCACTTTCACTTAGCCATAGGAGTTCGATGGTGGGGCTACCATATAGCCCCTGGGGGCACCGCGCTTTCCGAACTCGGGGCGCGTATGTGCTTGACCGGGAAGCGGTCCTTCGTTAATGCGGAGGAATTCTAAACATTCTGGTGGTCCATCGAGTGGTTGACAAGTCTCTCGCTGTATCATGACAGTCAGTTTTTGGCTTTCTCTACTAAGGTGCTCACCAGGCCGAACCGGGGCACAATCGTAGTAGTTCTCCTGGTGCCGCGTTAGCCGATAGAATGGAACATAAGGCAACAAAACACAGGAGCCGGGCAAACCCAACATTTGACCAAATACATGTTTCGGAGATGACGCATATAAGGCGTAACTCGAGACGCCGAACACTCCCTAAGGTATTCGGTCCTTATGAAAATGGGCAGCACAATGCCCTAAGCCCCTAGTGTCCAGGTACGCGCAATAATTTCTGACGCGGCCGATGCCAAAACGCCAGCCTCCACCTCGGTTATAGCAAGAAACCGGGGGATGTGTAGCAACAACAGACAGTAAAAAAGGTTTACGCAGGGTCTTAATCTGAAAGAATCCTTGCAACGGGTCCCTACTGCACGTTTGCGCCTGTCTCTCTGTTGTGCCGTGTCCTGGAGGGGTGTAGCATGGTGTTCATCTGTAAAATAGAAGAACTTAGTTGGAAAAAAAGATCGTGCGAGAAATGTATTTTTAAAATAAACAGAGTATGATTCAAAAAATGAACAAAATTGAGCTTTATTGTCTCTTGTTGCACATGCGTGGAGCCCCTTGTAGGGGGGTACGTGGCTAGTAAGCCCCTTGTTTATTTATGCCGGACTCGCCTAACCGTGTCTGGGGTCTGAATGACCTGTTTAGGTGCTTTGATCAGCAAAGTCGGATTAGTGTGTGGCTGTCAAGGCAGTCTCACGTTCTTCCGTATTCGAGGAACACTCGAAGTTTCCCTTTAATGAGATGATGCCGCGTGGACCAGGCATTTTAAGTGTAAGAGATGCATAATGCGGTATAGTTTTAAAGCCGGCAAAAGCTTCGCGTCCCAACAGTGCTTGATAGCTACTTTTAAATGGGGCGATGTGGAAGACTAACTTTTCATGTCGGAAGTTGTTGGATGAGCCGAACACAACTTCTAGTGGTAGATAGACCGTACAATGGGCATATAGGCCTGGCATCACTCCTTTAAAGGAAGTGTTGCTATGGCAAATTTTGGTTGGGTCTATCCCCATCCTCCGGATTGTGTCCTGATATAGCAGGTTTAGATCACTGCCGCCGTCCATTAGGACTTGTGTAAATTGTAGTCCGTCGATTATAGGATCTAATATCAAAGCAGTCCGTCCTGCGTTCCGGATACTTCCGGAGTAATCTTGATGGTTGAAGGTGATTGGTTTTGACATCCAGTGTCGGGATTCTGCTGGGGTGGATCGTGCGGTGCGTATTTCGATGGGCGCCGCTCTATTATTCCCTGTTGTCACTTGGAGTGAGTTTACTGTTTTGACCTCTTGTGGGAAATTTCTTTGTTTTTCGGTGCTCTACTTGTGGGGTTCGTCATCGTCCTCACTTGGTGTGTCGAGCCCCTTGTGTTCGGCGTTAAGTCAGCCAGACTGTTTGAAGACCCAACAATCTCTCTGGGTATGGTTTGCAGGCTTCCCGGGGGTAGTGTGGATTTGGCATATATTGTCCAAGATTTTGTTTAGGTTGGATAGCTCGTCGCTGTTGTCCTTAAGAGGCAGTTTTTTGTTGTTCTGTCGAGAGCTTTTAAATCCGGCGTTGACTGTCGTGCTCTTTGGACTGTTTCCCTTGGTCCGGCACTGGTCCTTGCTGCGTTGTGGTTTCCCATTTCCATCCCTGACCTCGGATGTACTTGGGTCGCTGGTGCTGCATCTTGCCAGCCAGCTATCCTCTCCCGTGCAAAAGCGGGTCATGAGGCTTGTTAGTGCGGCCATTGTTCTCGGCTTTTCTTGGCCAAGGTGTCTGGCGAGCCATTCATCTTGGACGTTGTGTTTGAAAGCTGCTAAGTCTTCGGCGTCCGGACAGTCGACTATTTGGTTCTTTTTGGTGAGGAACCTATTCCAGAATTTGCGGGCTGACTCTCCGGGCTGTTGACTTATGTGACTTAAATCATCTGCATCCGGATTGCGGACATAAGTCCCCTGAAAGTTTGCCCGAAATGCATCCTCGAGCTCTTCCCAACTTCCAATAGTGTTTTCGGGAGGCCTTTAAGCCAATGCCGGGCTGGCCCTTTGAGCTTGAGGGGTAAGTATTTTATGGCATGGAGGTCATCTCCTCTTGCCATGTGTATGTGCAGGATGTAATCCTCAATCAAGACACCAGGGTCTGTTGTTCCGTCATATGCCTCTATGTTTACGAGCTTAAATCCCGCTGGAAATTCATGATCCAGCACCTCATCGGTGAAACATAGGGGGTGTGCAGCGCCCCTGTATTTGGGTGTGCCGTGATGTTCGAATACTCGACGTGTTTCATTTCTTTCCAGAGCTTGCTTTCTTGGCCCATAGATAGACCTGACTGGGCCATCCTTTTGTTGCGGGTCCTTATGCGGATCGCGTGCCGGCTTGTGTGCGGTGCCGCTTGCTACTCTATGTTTGCCATGTGGTAATCTATCCGACCGGGCAGCCTCTTTGTTCTTTGATCATGGGGGAAGTACGGCCTCCTCGTCAAATTCGGGCAGTAGTTTGCGCTTCGGGTAGCTCTTTGTTTGGCGACTATTGCCGTATTTGTCTGCGGTGTTGAGTACTCTGCTCCATCTCATTCTGAGTGCGTCTTCCGCTGTTTTGAGCTTCCGCTTCTGCTTCTTCAGGCTACGTGCCATGGCGACGAGCCTTTTGTGGAGGTTCTTCTGCTCCAACGATGTGTCCGGCGTGAGATTGTCCGAACTGTTATCTTCGCTGGGGATGGATTGTTTATCCAAGTTATCCTGTTCGGATGGCTGCTTGAGGGCATGTTCGTCGTCCACCGGTCCGCCCTGCTCCATGGCTGGGTCTGTATGGGTGCTGTCTTTGTCGAGGCGGGACTTTGAGCGGCGCTTACGCCGCCGTTTTGACTGCTTTTCGATGGAATTGTCCTTCGCAGCATCCCGTTGTTCCTCGTTGTCGCTTCCTTTAGGTGTATCCACCATATACACATTGTGAGTTGAGGTGGCCTTCCAGTGCCCTGTAGGCGCTGGTTCTTGGTCGCCTCCGGCATCGTCATCCATATCGTCGATGTCTTCGGAGTCAAAGTCGAGCATGTCGGTTAAATCATCGATAGTGGCTACAAAGTGGGTGGTGGGTGGGTGTTGAATTTCTTCATCGTCCGCATCCCAACATTCCTGACCATAGACCGGCCAGGGCTCTCCTGATAAAGAGAGATACTTTAGTGAATTCAGGATGTCGCCAAAGGGCGAGTGCTGAAAGATGTCTGCGGCGGTGAACTCCATGATCGGTGCCCAATCGGATTCGATTGGCAGGGGCGTGGAAGGTTCGGAGTCCGGAGACGAGTCCGACACCTTGGAGTCATGAGCTTCATAAAGGACAGGGTTGGTATTCGGCTCTATCGTTGTAGAGGTAGCAGCCCCCAAGGTGGTGTCCAGCCCCCCATCCTCGATCGGCGCAGTCGGCTCCGAGCTAAGGGTCGGAGCGGACACTTGTGCGGCCTCCAGGCCACTGTCCGGCAGCAGAGCTAGATCATGCCCGTCGTGACAGTGCGGCGCGCTTGGCAGTAGCTCGAACCCGTCGAAGATCAAGTCTCCGCGGACGTCAGCTGTATAGTTCAAACTTCCAAATCTGACCTGATGGCCACGGGCGTAGCTTTCAATCTGCTCCAGATGGCCAAGCGAGTTGGCCCGCAACGCAAAGCCGCCAAATACGAAGATCTGTCCGGGGAGAAAAGTCTCACCCTGGACCGCGTCGTTGTTGATGATCAAATGAGCCATCGGGCCTAAAGGCGACAACATAGAGGAACTCTCAATGAAAGCTCCAATTTCGGTGTCAAAACCGGCGGATCTCGGGTAGGGGGTCCCGAACTGTGCGTCTAGGCGGATGGTAACAGGAGACAAGGGACACGATGTTTTAACCCAGGTTCGGGTCCTCTCGGTGGAGGTAAAACCCTATTCCTGCTTGATCAATATTGATGACATGGGTAGTACAAGACTAGATCTACCACGGGATCAATGAGGCTAAACCCTAGAAGCTATCCTAAGGTATGATTGTTGTTCATCCTACGGACTAAAACCCTCCGGTTTACATAGACACCGGAGAGGGCTAGGGTTACACAGAGTCGGTTACAATGGTAGGAGATCTACATATCCATATTGCCTAGCTTGCCTTCCATGCCAAGGAAAGTCACATACGGACACGGGACGGAGTCTTCAATCTTGTATCTTCATAGTCTTGGAGTCCGGCCAAAGTTCGGCTATCCAGACACCCCCTAGTCCAGGACTCCCTCAGCGGTCAAGAACATCCCGAAATACCTGAAAAGGAGTAATGATATGTTTCTCATTTATGGAGGTGACAAAGAGCTAGTCGTAAATGTTTACATCGATGCAAGCTTTGACACTAATCTAGACAATTCTAAATCGCAAACCGGATACGTGTTTTTATTAAACGGTGGAGCTGTAAGTTGGTGCAGTTCTAAACAAAGCGTCGTGGCGGGATCTACATGCGAAGCGGAGTGCATAGCTACTTTGGAAGCAGCAAATGAAGGAGTCTGGATGAAGGAGTTCATTTCCAATCTAGGTGTCATACCTAGTGCATCAGGACCAATGAAGATCTTCTGTGACAATACTGGTGCAATTGCCTTGGCAAAGGAATCCAGATTTCACAAGAGGACCAAGCACATCAAGAGACGCTTAAATTCCATCTGGGACCAAGTCCAGGTGGGAGACATAGAGATTTGCAAGACACATACGGATCTGAATGTTGCAGACCCATTGACTAAGCCTCTTCCACGAGCAAAACATGATCAGCACCAAGACTCCATGGGTGTTAGAATCATTACTATGTAATCTAGATTATTGACTCTAGTGCAAGTGGGAGACTGAAGGAAATATGCCCTAGAGGCAATAATAAATTTATTATTTATTTCCTCATATCATGATAAATGTTTATTATTCATGCTAGACTTGTATTACCCGGAAACATAATACATGTGTGAATACATAGAAAAACATAATGTCACTAGTGTGCCTCTACTTGACTAGCTCATTAATCAAAGATGGTTATGTTTCCTAACCATAGACATGTGTTGTCATTTGATTAACGAGATCACATCATTAGGAGAATGATATGATTGACTTGACCCATTCTATTAGCCTAGCACTTGATCGTTTAGTATGTTGCTATTGCTTTCTTCATGACTTATACAAAGTTCCTACAACTATGAGATTATGCAACTCCAGTTTACCGGAGGAACACTTTGTGTGCTACCAAACGTCACAACGTAACTGGGTGATTATAAAGGAGCTCTATAGGTGTCTCCAAAGGTACATGTTGAGTTGGCGTATTTCGAGATTAGGTTTTGTCACTCTGATTGTCGGAGAGGTATCTCTGGGCCCTCTCGGTAATGCACATCACTATAAGCCTTGCAAGCAATGTAGCTAATGAGTTAGTTACGGAATGATGCATTATGTAACGAGTAAAGAGACTTGTCGGTAACGAGATTGAACTAGGTATTGGATACCGACGATCGAATCTCGGGCAAGTAACATACCGATGACAAAGGGAACAACGTATGTTGTTATGCGGTTTGAACGATAAAGATCTTCATGGAATATGTAGGAGCCAATATGAGCATCTAGGTTCCGCTATTGGTTATTGACCGGAAACAGTTCTAGGTCATGTCTACATAGTTCTCGAACCCGTAGGGTCCGCACGCGTAACGTTACGATGGTAGTTTTATTATGAGTTTATAAGTTTTGATGTACCGAAGGTTGTTCGGAGTCCCGGATGTGATCACAGACATGACGAGGAGTCACGAAATGGTCGAGACATAAAGATTGATATATTGGACGACTATATTCGGACACCGGAAGTGTTCCGGGTGATTTCGGAGAAAACCGGAGTGCCAGAGGGGTTACCGGAACCCCCCGGGGAAGTATTGGGCCTTTGTGGGCCTGAGGGGGGAGATAGAGGGCAGCAGCCCAGGAGGTGGCGCCCCCCCCCCAAGGGGAGTCCGAATTGGACTAGGGGAGGGGGGCGCAACCCCTCTTTCCCTCTCCCTCTCCCTCTCTTTCCTTCCCCCTTCCTCCTTCCTAGTTGGAGTAGGAAAGGGGAGTCCTACTCCCACTAAGAGAAGGACTCCCCCCTCCTTGGCGCGCCCCTAGGGCCGGCCGGCCTCCCCCCTTGCTCCTTTATATACGGGGGCCGGGGGGCACCTCTAGACACACAAATTGATCTTCGTGATCGTTCCTTAGCCATGTGCGGTGGCCCCCTCCACCATATTCCACCTCGATCATATCGTTGCGGTGCTTAGGCGAAGCCCTGCGTTGGTAGAACATCATAATCGTCACCACGCCGTCGTGCTGACGGAACTCATCCCCGACACCCTGCTGGATCGGAGTCCGGGGATCGTCATCGAGCTGAACGTGTGCTGAACTCGGAGGTGTCGTACGTTCGGTACTTGGATCGGTCGGATCGTGAAGACGTACGACTAGATCAACCGCATTGTCATAATGCTTCCGCTTATGGTCTACGAGGGTACGTGGACAACACTCTCCCCTTTCGTTGCTATGCATCACCATGATCTTGCGTGTGCGTAGGAATTTTTTTGAAATTACTACGTTCCCCAACAGAAGACTGAGGATCCAGCGAGCTGATCATACAGGTCGTTGATCCTGGGAAGCGGATATTTGTTCTTTAACGTGACCAAATTAACGGGACAATAATCAACAACCATCCGGTCCGTACCATCCTTCTTCTTGACGAAGAGGACGGAGCATGCCCAAGGAGAAGAACTAGGACGGATGAAACCCTTTTGCAAGGACTCATCAAGTTGTTTCTTAAGCTCGACTAGTTCTAAGGGTGCCATCTTGTAAGGTCTCCTAGAGATTGGAGTGGTTCCTGGGATAAGATCTATGACGAACTCTACATCTCTGTCAGGTGGAACACCTGGCAGTTCCTCTGGAAAGACATCCGGAAAGTCATGGACTACCGGCATATCTTCCAGGTCTAGAAGAGGGCTGGCATTAAAAGAATAGAGCTGACGCTTCGCAACTCTGGTGGAGACAGTGACTATCATGCCAGATGGGTGTGTAAGCTGAACAGATCTGGTGTAACAATCAATCTTGGCATGATGAGCTGTCATCCAGTCCATACCCAAAATGACATTAATATCTGAGGACTTGAGGGCTACAAGTGATGCAGGGAATACAAGTCTATGAACAAGGATTTCATTACCATAACTTATTCTGGTGGTTTGCCATCTAAACACTGGGGTTTGAATTTCAAGCATAGTTGGCATATCACTAAATGACATGTCATGCAAATGAGCATAGCCTTCGGAAATGAAGGAGTGAGATGCTCTAGTATCGAACAGAAGCGATGCTGGATGACAATTGACAAGGAGTGTACCAAGAACGACATCCGGATCATCATGAGCGTCTTTAGCTGAGACGTGATTCACACGTCCATGTTTAGTGTGAGCTGGTTTGGCACTGATCGTCTTACTTGATGGCTTGACACAGCCAACAGACTTCTCGGGCTGGGGTGGAACATAACTAGTCTGAGAGCAGTCACGTGCATAGTGTCCTGGCTTCCCGCATGTGAAGCAAGTCCCTGACGTTGGACGTGGACCCGCACTGACAAGTGGTCTACCAGTAGGCCTGGGTGGAACATACGACTGAGCTGGGTGAGGCACCACATAGGATGGTCTCGGTGTATATCCAGAAGGAAGAGTGGAGTTCGGAACCCAAATCCGGCGCTTCTGCGAGCCCGAACCGGAAGAAGATACCAATTCACGGGTGTGCTTACGAGACTCCTCGTAAGTGAGCTAAGCTGTCTCTGCATTAATGGCCTTGTTCACAAGAGCTTGGAATGTATCACAATGATGTAGGTGGAGATCACGACGCAACTTGGGGTTGAGACCCTTCTGGAACCTAGCCTGCTTCTTGGCGTCCGCAGACACTTCTTTTGTGGCATAGCGGGCGAGGTTCTCGAACTCTCTGCTGTAAGCATCAACAACCATCTTACTCTAGGTGAAACTACAGAACTCTTCTCTCTTGCGATCAATGAGGGCCTGGGGAATGTGAAGCTCGCATAAAGCCTCAATGACATCCCTCCAGGTAGGAATCTGGCCAGCTGGAAGCATAGCCTCATAGTTCTGCCACCAAAGACTAGCAGGACCTTGCAGGTGGTATGTAGCATAGGTGACCTTATCATCTTCTGCCACGTTCGCGGAACGCAACTTATGAGTGATGCTACGGAGCCAGTCATCTACATCGAGTGGCTCAATAGGATGATGAAAGGTAGGTGGGTGCAAGCGAATGAAGTCATGAATGGTTGCAGACCCCTTGAACTGATGTGCGGTGTTCTCCTCGATACGTGCCAACAAACGGTTAGACTCACGCTTGTTCCTCTCCATTTCTAACATGAACTCTGTCAACGAAGGCTGGTCGGGAGGATCCTCATCCCTACCATCTCCGTGGTTCTGGCTACGAGTAGCAGAACTTCGTTTAACTGATGACATCCTAAGAAACAAAACCAAGGACAGATCAGCATCAACTATCGACTGTAGGTAGGACAAAGAAATTAGTATCTCTCGAACTCCTAGGGCAATTCCGGCAGCATAACGGCAGTAAAATGCTCAGAATGAGACATCCTGCTAAAATGGGGATAGTACAACAACTCAACATCACCACTCATGGTTCTGGGCTAGTACTAAATAGGCTATACCGGAAGTACTCGAAACTGGGATATGACTCTGATGAGCCAATCCTATGGAACTACGGAGTAGCAACACGTGATCCTGGTAGACGGAAGAGAAAACCTAGTTCCTTAACCCCGTAGGAAAGATAGGATGACTCAGATCATAAGGCCATGAGGTATAAGGAGTAAAAAGAGCCTTATGTTCCTTCCCACAATCAATTCCCTTACATAACTAAAGAATTTCTAGACTCAACTTCGACCAGTTTGGCTTGGTAATCCTACAGGCAGTCAGGCTTTAATACCAAAGCTGTCAGGACCCCAATTCTATGTCACACCGATCTAGCATGTAACACCTCATATAAATTTGCGGCCTCACGCACGGTATTCCCACGGGTGTCGCCTTACCATGCCCGGGACCATTTGCGTCTTTTGGCACACGTATATGATAGTGTCGCTAGCATCCATATGACAAAGAACCCGGGCTAACATGGCTAGTTGTGAACCCAAAGTGGCACTAACTTGCAGGGACAGGCATACATGACCCAACAACGAACGTGTCGGTCAACAGTGAGTGAATCCAGGCTGTAGCAACTGGGATACCAGGACTCCGGTAAACCAGGCTATAGCAGGCGAACAGGACTCCGGTAGACACCGCGTGACATTTCCCCGAAGGGACTGTCGTGGATTGGTTGGGAGCACGAGCACCTATGGGGCAGGGCCCCTTCTGGTCCGGCAAGGGAGCGGAGGGTCGCACGAAGAGCAGATCGAGGTCGAGCACGCGGGGGATTTTACCCAGCTTCGGAGCTCTCCGGAGAGATAAAACTCCTACTGCAGCTTTGTGTTTCTATTCTGTTCTTGCTCGAGAGCATGGATATGCTGTGGTTTCGAATGAGTCGAAGCGAAACGACCGAACCGCGGAACCTAGCGAACTGCGGAACCTACCGAACTGCGGAACCTCTTCTACGTGCACATGGGCCTCCTTTTTATAGTCTAAAGGGGTCACCGACAGGTGGCAGCGTAGAGAGAGGGGTAAAAAGGTAAAAACGCGAGTTGGTACAACCACTATCTACAGTGCCCCTACCCAACTCTGACGGCAGGGGACAAGGGCATTTAATGCCCGTCTGGTAACTCCAACAGTGCATTAAATGACCGTCAGGGGCACCACCGATCCCCATGATGGCCTCCTAGTCACCGTCGCTTGCCACCTTGCACCGCTAGGCTGCACAGCCACCCGCCACGTGCACCAGAAGTGATCCTGCTGCGACACGTCGTCCGGTGAGCTGGAGCGCAGAGTGGTGGCTTCGTCGCGGCAAGTGCCTTGCCGCGGTCTCTGTCTTGTTGCACCCGCAAGCTTGCCGCTCGTCGGGTCTTGCCGGGACGTGCGGCGCGTCGCGGCAAGTCTTCTGAAGTGCCTTGTTTGTCCTTCCCGGCAAGCTCCTCTTGCCGGGGTCTTTGTCCTTCCCGGAAAGCTCCTCTTGCCGGGGCCTTGTCTTCTCAGTTAACACTTTGTTCTTGAATGGCAGAAAAATAGGAATGACGAAGGGTCTTGGCCGACGCCTGACAAGTCTTGCCGCGGGACGCTGCGACTGCTCGTGCACAAGTTCGGGGTACTAAGGTACCCCTACTTTAGTACACCGACAGGAGCCCCCGGGCCTGGGCCATACACGGTGCCGAGTGCTGTTGGGCCAGGCCCAAAACAGGGCACGGGCACGTGCGGCCTGGGTTCAAACCAAATCCGCTCCGTATCCACCGCGGCCTCCCGTAACGGCACGCGTCAATCACGGCGTCATGGGAGACGTGGGTGGCGTGCGCGATTTTCGAGGCGTCCACCCTCGTGATCACGGGGCGGGGCGAGGTCACCTCACCCGCCGCCTCAGTTCTGTATCCCCGCCACGTGGCTCCCATGCGCTTGGGGTCGTGGGCGGTGGAAGTGGAAAATTGGGCCGTCACGGGCAGGGGCGGCAGGTCGGCCCCAACTCCCTGCTCTTCCTGTGCCCTGATTCGCGAAGCGGGGCGGCCGAGCCCCCACCTCGCTCCTTTAAGAAGGGCGAGAGGGGAGCGCAGAAACCCGCACTTCCTCATCTTCTCCTTTCTTCAGCTTCTGCTCCCCTTTCTCTCATTCGCCAAGGAGAAAGGGAACCCTGGTCCTTCATCGGTGGCGGCGAGGGTCGCCGCAAGATAGCGCATCCCTCCCTATCCCGCGCCCGTGGTGGCAGAGCCAGCCACAAGGGGAAGAGGGAGAGGGCGTGGTTGTGGACGAGGTTGAGGGCGAGGTCGAGGCGCCCGGGGAAGAGGCGGACGGGGCGGCGCGTCAGCTTCGCCTCCGCCGGCGGTTCCTCTCCCCCCGGCGGTACACACTGGGGACGACCCTTGCGAGTTCTTCGTCAGGCTGCGTCGGGCGCCTCGTCGTCGCCTCCGGCTTCCAGCTCCGTTTGCGAGCGCGATGGGGTTGGACCCGCCCGAGACGCTGAGATTGCACATGAGGGGCTGCGGGATCAGCGGCACACGAGTCCACGTCGTATCCCCAGCCCCTAATGTGATGTATCTTGATCGTGGGTGGAAGACGTTCGCCCGTATCCACAGCCTGACGGCGGGGTTTACCCTCCATTTTAAGTTAATGGAGGGCGACCTCCTCTCCGTCAAGGTCTTCGGGGACTCCGGCATTCGGGCGAGGTGCTGCATGGACAGCTCCTCCGATAGCGAAGACTCCCCCTCGAGCGAGAGTGACGAGGAGGGGAGCGACAGCGACGAGGAGGGTAGCGGGCGGCGGGATGGCGGGCCCGACTAGGTGTCGGGCGTCGCTTGGCGCGCCACCGGCGACCCCATCATCTGCGTCGCCGGCTCCTTGAACTCCCCGGGGTCGTCTCCTTGGACGGCTGGCGTAGGGAGGCTGCGGAAGGGGAAGAGGGCTGGTGGCAAGGCCGTCAAGTCGGAGTACGAGGGTGTAGTGCCCTCGACAGCGTGCTGACGCCCTGCCGCCCCGTCTTCGAGCTCTGCTTCCGACGCCGCCATCACCGTCCAGCCTCCGGACAGCCCCCGGGATGTTCTCTTGGTGTCTTCTGGCACCTGTAGCTCGCTTAGGCGCCCCTTTTGCCCTTCTCGCCTCCTTGACCTACCTCCTGAAAAGAGAGACATGAAAGGGATTACGGGCACCTTATCTTTTTAATTTGTAAGCCTTCGGGCCTTAGCTGCATCTAAAACTTGTAGTCCTCTCTTTCATGTTTTTCATCCTCTTATGGATTGTATCTGTCTGGGATGTTTTTTTAATGAAAAGGGGATGCTTGCCGGGTTATATCCTCCACTTGATTTCATCCCTTGTATGTTTTTACCCTACGATTTTAGGGAACTTGCCGGCGTTAACACGCTTGATGAGTGCGTAACATCAGCAGCCTGCTGGCGGTGTTGCCTCCGGCAAGAAACCTTGTCGGGGCTAGTTGCAGCGCACTTTCACTGTTGAGCGGACTCGAAACAAAGTAAGGGCGCAACTTAGCCACGAGCCGGTTCCTCCGCGCACAGGTTTTCCATACAAGGCACGGTCATGGAGGACGCGGCTCCGCATTCCCCAGTCCATAAGAGGATACATGATGAGGGACGAAAGACTTATCTGATATCGCAGCCCCTGGCAACTCTGGCTTGCCGTGGACGAATCTTAGTACTCGCAGCCCCCAGCAACACTGGCTTGCCGGAACCCAGGCGCCGGCGCGCCCTTCCTCTCCTTCCTTGTCGCCGTTATTTTAGTTATGAGAACAACCTAGTCAGTGCCGTAACAAGTTACTTTCGTAATATAACTTTGTTCTGGGCAATGTCTGCTATGTTATCTCCTTCGTTCGGTTCCATCCCTTGTATGTTTTTACCCTACGCTTTTAGGGAACTTGTCGGTGCTAACACGCTTGCTGAGTGCGGAACATTAGCAGCCTGCTGGCGGTGTTGCCTCCGGCAAGAAACCTCGTCGGGGCTAGTTGCAGCGCGCTTTTATTGTTGAGCGGACTCGAAACAAAGTAAGGGCGCAACTTAGCCACGAGTTGATTCCTCCGCGCATAGGTTTTCCATACAAGGCACGGTCGTTCAAGGAGTATAACTTAAAAATTTAAAAACTGACTGTGCTCAAACTTTGGCAACTTAGCTTTTCTGTCTTCTGCATTCCGGCAAGGCTATGCTTCTTTGAATGACACCTAGTCCACATCGTTATCAAGCTCCGACAACGAGGACTAAAGGCGCAAATACTGCTGCGGGAACATCCGCTTCTACGGCAAGAATCTGGGGTCCTGCCGGAGCGTGATGCTCCCCGGCAAGCGTGTCTGGACACAGCTTGTCGGGAGCGTCTGCTTCAATGAAACAAACCCTAGGGCTTGTCGGAGCAGACTGCCCCTCAGCACTTTCTCTTCTTGTGGCTGCATAGATTTATCCTTGCCGGAATCAGAACTTGTCGGGGAAGCCCCCTGCTTGTCGCTGGATTCGCTTGCCGCAGCCGCTGGCTCATCATCTGCCTCCCTCTCCGCTACTAACGTAGCACTAACCACTTGATTGGTTGCCGCTAGATATAGCAGCAACTTCTCTTGTGGCTTAGGTGCGACAAGTGTTGGAGTAGAGGATAGGTATCTCTTCAGGTCCTGCAGCGCAGCCTCCGCTTCCGTAGTCCATTTCATTGGACCTGCCTTTTTCAAATTTTTGAAAAATGGCAGGGCGCGCTCAGCAGACTTAGAGATGAACCTACTGAGAGCAGCAACGCAGCCGGCAAGCCTTCGCAGATCCTTGACGCGCTTCGGGGCTTCAATCTGCTCGATAGCCTTAATCTTGTCGGGGTTGGCTTCAATCCCCCTCTGGGACGCAAAGAACCCGAGAAGCTTGCCGGAAGGAACTCCAAACACGCACTTCTCGGGGTTCAACTTGAGATTGACCTTGCGCAGATTTGCAAAGGTCTCGTCCGAATCTTGGATCAGAGTCTCTTTGTCCTTGCTCTTGACCACTATGTCATCCATGTAAGCTTCCACATTTCTGTGCAGTTGTGGCTCAAAAGCATGACTGACTACTCTTGCAAATGTTGAACCAGCATTCTTTAGTCCGAAAGGCATCCGTACAAAGCAGTACGTGCCACATGGAGTAATGAATGCGGTTTTCTCTTCATCCTCTTCCTTGTCGCGGCCGCGGGGAGGTCTGTCTCCTTGCCGCTGCTTGGCCTTGCCGCGGTGCCCTCCCCGGGCGGGACGCTTCTTGCCGGATCCTCCGCCACCTCCCTGGGCCTTCTCCTTGTCGCGACGCTCATATTCAGCTTTCTGTAGTTCTGCCATCTGCTCAACCTTCTTGCAGGCTTGGAGGTCATGGCCCTTGGTGCGATGGATCTTGCAGTACTGCTTGCCGGAGCCGTCCTGCTTGTCGGCGGCCACCACAGCCTCGCTGGAGTCATCAGCTTTGGCCTTGTCGGCGCCGCTTCCGTTGTCGGACTGCTCGACGACTAGCACATCCTTAGCCTTTCTCTTTCTGTTATTCCGCCTCCGGTTCTTCCTTGCCGGAGGGGCATCCTCACTGTCAGATCCTTCTACTCCTGCATTCTCTCCGGGGATTTTCCTCCCCTCCTCAGCCCGTGCGCACTTGTCGGCCAGAGCATATAGCTCGCTGACATCTCTGATCTTGCACATCGCCATCTCCTCCCTCATCCTTCGGTTACGCACGTTCTGATGGAACACGCTGATAACCGCGGCAGGGTGGACGTCTGGGATGTTGCGCTGCACCTGGCTGAATCTCTGTATGTACTTGCGCAGGGGTTCTCCTTCTTTCTGGGCTAGCAGATGAAGGTCGCTCTCCTGACCATGGGGTTTGTGGCCGCCTGTGAAGGCGCCGACAAACTGATGGCACAGGTCCGCCCATGAAGAGATGGAGTTGTCCGGCAAGTGCATGAGCCAAGATCTGACGTTGGGCTTGAGCACCAGTGGGAAGTAGTTGGCGAGGATCTTCTCGTCGCGCCCCCCGGCATCCTGCACCGCAATGGTGTAGACGCTGAGGAACTCCGACGGATGTATCCTGCCATCGTACTTCTCGGGTACGTCTGGCTTGAAGTTCTTGGTACTGGGCCACTGGACTTGCCGCAGCTCACAGGTGAACGCAGGGCAACCTGCCGCGTACAGCAAGTCACCTGGTTCCCCTGGCGCATGCATATCGACAGTGGGCCCAGTGCGCTGGTCAGATTGACGCCGCGCTTCTCTTCTGCGCTCGATGCGAGTACGAGCGTCTTCGTGTCGTCGTTCTTGTAGAACGTGGCGTTGATCGCGGCGAGCTCGCGGGTCCGACGACGCGGTGGAGTCGGCGTCGAGGTTGGCCCGGCGAGTCGGCGACCTTGGCCTTCGGGGCGGGGAGTGCACGGTGGTGGCGCCCCCAGCGGTCTTGTCGCCACCGGCTTCTGCCTGAGCGTCTTGCCGCGGCTTCGACGTGCTCGTTTGCCGGGGCTTGTCGGCGTTGGCGAAGCCAATGAGGCTATAAATGGCGGCCCTCCAGTCGTCGATCTTGTCCGGCGCTGGAGGGTAATCTAGGAGCAGCTGGGCTCGGGCCAGCGCTTCCTCTGGAGTCTTGGGTGGCGGTGGTGAGCGGGGCGAGGTGCGGGACATGCTCAAACTCTTAATAGTGTTAGAAGGAGCAACGTCTCGTCCAGGCGACCGCACTGTGCTCGTGCCAGCGTGTTGACGTGTACATTGGCCTTGAGCGTCCCGCGACCCACCAGCTTGGCCTTGTTCCAACGCGAGCATGGTGCTAGGGGCACCGTGGCGTTGTCGACCCTGCACCTCCTGGGAGGGGTGCGGTGGATGTGCGGACGCTGAACCTTGCGGGGCCTTGTCCTTGGAACGGGTGACGATGTGAGTCCCCCGCCGGTGCCCGCTCCTCCGTCGGTGTCCACCCCACTGCCTGTTTGCTCCGGTGGCGGAAGGATGGTCGCAGACGGAGTGGCCACCACCGAAGCCTTCTTCTTCGGTGGCATGTCGATGAAGATGTTGATGTAGCACGCGCAGAGACCGGATCAGGTTCGCACAACCTCGACGCCCCCTACCTGGCGTGCCAAAGATGTCGTGGATTGGTTGGGAGCACGAGCACCTATGGGGCAGGGCCCCTTCTGGTCCGGCAAGGGAGCGGAGGGTCGCACGAAGAGCAGATCGAGGTTGAGCACGCGGGGGATTTTACCCAGCTTCGGAGCTCTCCGGAGAGATAAAACTCCTACTGCTGCTTTGTGTTTCTCTTCTGTTCTTGCTCGAGAGCGTGGATATGCTGTGGTTTCGAATGAGTCGAAGCGAAACGACCGAACCACGGAACCTACCGAACTGCGGAACCTACCGAACTGCGGAACCTCTTCTACGTGCGCATGGGCCTCCTTTTTATAGTCTAAAGGGGTCACCGACAGGTGGTAGCGTAGAGAGAGGGGTAAAAAGGTAAAAACGCGGGTGGGTACAACCACTATCTACAGTGCCCCTACCTAACTCTGACGGCAGGGGACAAGGGCATTTAATGCCTGTCCGGTCGCTCCAACAGTGCAGGAAACGACCGTTAGGGGCGCCACCGATCGCCACGATGGCCTCCTAGTCACCTTCGCTTTGCCACCTCGCACCGCTGGGCTGCACAGCCACCCGCCACATGCACCAGGAGTGATCCTGCAGCGACACGTCGTCCGGTGAGCTGGAACGCAGAGTGGTGGCTTCACCGCGGCAAGTGCCTTGCCGCGGTCTCTGTCTTGTTGCACCCGCAAGCTTGCTGCTCGTCGGGTCTTGCCGGGACGCGCGGCGTGGCGCGGCAAGTCTTCTGAAGTGCCTCGGTTGTCCTTCCCGGAAAGCTCCTCTTGCAGGGGTCTTTGTCCTTCCCGGCAAGCTCCTCTTGCCGGGGCCTTGTCTTCTCAGTTAACACTTTGTTCTTGAATGGCAGAAAAATAGGAATGACGGAGGGTCTTGGCGGACGCCCGGCAAGTCTTGCTGCGGGACGCTGCGACTGCCCGTGCACAAGTTCGGGGTACTAAGGTACCCCTACTTTAGTACACCGACAGGGACAGACACATGAACGAAGAAGTACACATGCCGGCCAACCTAAGTGTTCCGGAGCAGTAGCAAGCCTAAGTGCTACTAAAGATAAACAACTAGATATTCAGATCCCACACATAGCAATACACATTACACGTACGCATAACATGCAAGTATGTGTTGGACAACATGGCATCACAGCATAACTCAACAACTCATATATATAAGGCTCAAAGAGCCATCATAGCATTTATTACAAACAAGGGTCACATGACCAAACATTCAGAGCAGACAAGCAACAAGCGGAAGCATTACATGTCTGAGTACACACACTTACAAATGAAAAAGGCTGATGAGCTTGACTATCTATAACATCCGATCAAGATCGTAGCTGAGGTACAAGCTACTTGTCGAAGTCCACGAGAACACTAGTAAGACCGAAATCTCCGCTGCAAAAACATAAATAAAGCAACATGAGTACAAAGGTACTCAGCATGACTTACATCAGATCCTATCATACATGCACTTGTATCAAGATGGTAATGTGGGTTTTAGTTGCAGCAAGCCAGCTTTGACTCTGTGGCTATCCTGTTCTACGACTACCAGAACTTCTTTGAGGTGATATGGCGCACACGAGTCTACTAATCACCACACAATACACTACTATGGATTCATCCCCGTCTCCCTACGAGAAAGCCATCCATAGCACTCACACTTGTCTTGAGCATTTTGGAGTATCCACTTCAAGTTGTCTATGTACCATGTAAGCATCGAAGAAGTCCATAACCGCGAGCCCGACTATTCGAATAGATCATGTTAACCCTGCAGGGGTGTACTTCTTCACACATGGTCTCGCCACTTACCGCCATGTACACGTCATGTATCTCGGCAACCTTCAAGCGGAAGCCTGGCGAGGGTGTCAGCCACAACTTGACTAACCACACAAGACTCTAGCCTAGGTTTATCGCCTATTCGGGTTCCATCCGCAAGGAGATCCGACCGGGGTGTCACTCACGGCCCCAAACGATGTGTGCAGGGTTCCCGAGCCCACCATCCGGGTGCCACTCGGTACACCAGGCCACGTGTGCCTAGTCTGTCCCAAGCCCACCCTGACGGGTGCCACTTGGTAGAAAAATAACACTACCTACAAACACCAGAAACTAGTTGCGACTCCTGGACAGAGATCAAGTTGGTTAATAAGTCGAGAGGGGCACTTAAGCATTCCAATGTGTGGTAGTAGCTAGTCATTAGACAACGTACATAGAACTCAGTGCTTAAGGACGGTTCTAGTGAGACAACCCACCATGTACTCCTACATGGCCTCTCACCGCTACCTTTACCAAATAGTGTTCACACATACTTAACTCTCAGCATCAGAACATAGAGCACTGCACTCCAATTCATTCCCAATGAATCAGACCTGACACAACTCTAAGCAATAGCAGGCATGGCATTGGTAGGAACACAACATGGCTCAATCAACTCCTACACATGCTAGTGGGTTTTAACTATTTACTGTGGCAATGACAGATCATGCAGAGGAATGGGTTCAACTACCGCAGCACAAAGTAGCAGATGAATCGTTGTTGTCCTAATGCAATAACTGAGAGCAGGAGCGAGAGAGTAGGATTGTATCGGAATGAACAAGGCGGGTTTGCTTGCCTGGTAGATCAACAGAGGGGGCACTGCTCCTCAGACAGGTACTCTGGAACGGTCTCCGGAGCAGGACCTATCTAGAAGGAACGGTGTCAGCAATCAATACACAAGCATATGCAACAATATGATGCATGAACATGGCATGTAGATGTGATGTGGTTTTTGCTAACGCAGCTAGCATTCTATTTGGATGAAGTCCATTTGAATCAAGGATTCAAATGAAACTCCAAGTAAGCTCTTTATAAATGCCCTTTTTAGAGTTTCACTTATATAGTAGGTATAAGTTGGTTTGTCATGCATGAAACTAGTACAGATGGAAAGATTGCATTTTTCTGATAATTTTTCGTATATAAATTATTTCAATCTGAGCTACTTTTGAATTTCTAGGATTTTTTGAAGTTTTCCTAACTTTTTGGAATTTCCTGATTTAAATTTAAACGAGAAAAGGATTAATTGCGTCAGCATGACGTCTGAGTGACGTCAGCAGGTCGCTCCAGGTCAAACCTAATCAATGGGACCCATATGTTAGTGTCTAACTAACTAACTTAAGTTAATTAGCACTAATCTAATCCTAATCTAACTTAGTTAAGACCCTGGGCCCACATATCAGTATCAGCGGGCTAATTAGGTTTAATTAATATTTAACTAAAATTAGCAGGGGCCTGGCCCCACTTGTCAGCGATCCAGGGGAGGTCAAATCCCTGGTCAGCGGGGTCAAACCCGCCGGCGACTCGACGCCGGCGAGGCCAGACGCGGCGGAGGGCCTCGGATTTGGTCCTCCGGTGACCAAATCGATGGTGGAGACATGCTATGCGTAGCTGGGGAGTTGCAGCATCGAGTTGTGCGAGTGGTTGGACACGGGGAGGTCGGAGCTCGCCGGAAGCAAGCTTGCGGCGGCGGCCGGAGTTCAGCCATCGGGGTTTCGATGTTGCGGGGCACGGGGGAGGCTGCGAGCGGGTCCATGCGACTCGCGAGAGTGCACTGAGTGCAATGGCAAGCTCGGCTGCAGGCTACGGCGGCTGTAGCCACGACAGCGAGGAGCTGCGGCGGCGATGGCTTCGGCCATGGTGGAAACGACGTCTAGATGCGGGAACAAGGGGGATAAGAGACGGGAAACGGGAAGATGCTCACGGCGGACTCGACGGGCTTGTCGGCGAGCTCGGGGACTCGTTGAAGACGGCGGGGCGGCAAAGACGATCTCCGGTGACCGGAGATGAATACGGTGGCGAGGCGGCTCTGCAGGGCCTCCCGAGGCGTGTGGCTTGACGGGGAGGTAGCCGGCGATGTGTCGGAGCTTCTGGGCGCAGCGGCAGAGCGAGGGGTGGCCGGTGGCCACGGTGGTGCTCGTCAGCGGCGGCGGGCGCGTTCGGACGCGAGAGAGAAAGCGAGGGAGAGGAGAGGACCGGGGGAGAGTCAGAGGGGTACGGGGTGGCGCGTGGCGTCGCGCGGAGCATCCAGAGCGACGAGAGGGAGGACAGGCAGGTAGCAAGGGAGGAGGTGGCGCGGCACAGCGGTGCGCGCGCGTCGGGCACGCGCCCATCCTCCTGGCAAGGAGGAAGACGACAAGGGAGGGGTGGCCAGGTGGGCTGGGCCGGCTACAGTGCTGGGCCGCACAGGGAGGTAAGTGCAGGTGGGTTTCTTCCCTTTTTTCTATTTTTCTTTTCTGTAATTTGTTTTGAATTAGTTTTAAACACTAAATCATTTTATTTACTTATGCCAATTTTTCCAGGAGCTAGTGGCATTATACCAGAGCTCCTCATCAACTAGCATAATTTTTGGACGATATTGTATATATATAACAATATATATCCAAAGCAAATATTTACTGCATTAATTCCAAATGCCCAAAATAAATACTTATGAGCTCTTAAAAATATTGGTTTGAATTTTATCTCTGTCCAATATTTTCAGAGAGCAACATGAGCAATTTCTTGGACCTTTTTGGAGCAATTTTTATTTGGGTCATTTTCCAAAAATGATTCTGAGGGTTCACAAATCCCCATTTCAAATATAAATGGAATTTAAACATGATGCACAAATGACTAGCTAGCCTTGAGCATACCAGAACTAGGGATGTGACACCCACTTGCTAAAGGCACATTTAGTAATTCGACCTGATATTAGTTTCGGCCTGTTAAAGGCCCATTTAACATTTCGGTCCTATATATATTTCGGCCTGTTAAAAGCCCGTCATATAGTTGGGCCTAACTACGGCCTCGTTTGCATCCGGCCTGCTGACAGCCGATAATCTGATTGGGCCAAACAAGGATCGAGACAATTTCGGGCCATTGTAAGACCGTGATTTGATTGGCACAATCGTGGGCCAGGGTCTATGTCGGCTTGCTGCCGGGCCATGAGTTGTTCGACACGTTTCAGTCCCAACCTACTTTTTAGCCTCCTAAAAGCCCATTGAGTTTTCTTGGAAAAATAGGGCCGGCGGTTTACTCGGCCTATTAAAGGCCCGAATCTACTAGTGGGCCAGTTTACAATTAGGCATGTTAACGAACCAAGATGACTGGGCCCATGATGCGGATCATACATAGTGATTTGCATGACGGCCCGACTATGTACCATAATGTTATGGTTTGGCCGGTTTACTACAAAGTCAGGATATATATATAGCAAAATAACTGCAGCATCGTGAATAACAAAAAAAAACTAGACTATGCAATAAATAAATTATGGCGTATTACATCCATTGGGCATCAAAGTTCGCCACTATGATAATAAAGCACAAGCAGACAACAGATTACATACACTGGGCATCAAAGATCGCCACCAGTGCAATTAAACACGCCGACAAAATAATATACAAAATTGACATCACTTCAATAGAGTTCAAGAAAGGTTAGCCCTGCTCGGGAGCTGCAGCGCAAGCAGCTGAGCAAGCTAATGAGACTGCGCTTGTTTGACACTTATATCCTCCTCACTCTGAAAGATAAACAAGCAGACATATGACATGTTTTGCACATATAAGTATCAATGCTAACAATTCATCACATTTCTTACTGACGAATAAAGTGACACAGTTTAAAATAGCATTAACACAATATGGTATTGTTCAGATCAAGACATGGTAGGAAATGACATTGTGAAGGAGTTGGCAGCTTCACGACACCACTGGATTACAGATCAGGAACTCATAAGTATCAATGGTTTGTGTGTTGTCAATTTATCACATTTCAGATTGGAAAAATAAGATCACTTGCTCTGTATAGTTTAATTTACATGGTATGAAGAAGGAACTTGGTTGTACAACCGAAAACTTAAATTGACAAGGACAAACTATTGTTTATGAACTACATAATAAACTTTAAACATGCAATTTGATGCAAACACCAAACATAAACAGCTGTTGTAGTCATGCCTAACCAAATATACACAACAAAGTTTGAAGGCTTGAGAAGGACAAACTTACATTATTGGTGAAGGCAGGCTCTATAAAGCCCTTGTCCATGCTGATGGGGGGGGATTCAAGAAGTTTACCACATAACCTTCTTCATAAGCATTGCCTTTATTCTACATTTTGTTAAGAGTAAATATAGATGTAACAATATAAGAAAAATGTAGAATATTTAAGATAAGACGAAGAGTGATGCTACATAACCAAGTAGCTATAAATGTTAGTACAGCGATACAGGCAAAAGGTACAACCAAGAGCAATGCAGAGCTAAACTTCTTCAGTACCGTCGGTGTTATCCAACCTTATGGTAAGAGTAAATATAGATCTTATTTGTAGAAAATGGAGGGCAAAGGAAAATAAGCTGCAGAGTGATGGTACATGAACAACTACCTTTCAATATAAGTACACTGATAAAGGACAACAGGTATGTCGGGGGTTGGGTGCGACATATGCCAATGGATGGCTTATCATGGTGGGAGCAAGTAGAACGTCTCCGGTGCCTGGAAGCGGGATGAGGCGTAGACATGAACGCCGACCTACTTTACCCAGGTTCGGGGCTCTCCTAGGAGATAACACCCCTAGTCCTGCTCTATGGGTCTCCGCATGATCACTAAGGCACAAGAGATACAAAGGTGCTCCTTGAGCTATATGCTAGAGGTAGGAGAAGGCAAGGCTAGCTCTCTACTGCTCTAGGGGAGTGGCTAGTTCTAATGGAGTGGGAACCCTTTGCATGGGTGCCCTGGGGGGTTTATATAGGCCTACCCCCCAGGGGTACAATGGTTATCTGGCCGGGTGCTAGGCCCGGCTGTCAGTGTCGCTGGCCTCCGGCTTCTCCACCGACTACTAGGGCCCGCCACCTGGCGAGCCCCGCCGACTGGTCTGGTACGGAGCCGACAGGCCACTTCCACCGCTGGTGGGTCTGGTTGCTGGCTGCTTACTGTAGCCGTGTTGCTAATGACGCAGGCTTGGTCAGCTCGGTGTGGCTACAATCCTGCCGCCTGGTGGGAGATCACTGTAGCCATACCTGGTCTCATCAGGTTAATGGCGCACCTGCTTCGAGGGAAGGGTCGGCCACCTGCTGGAGGCCGGCCTTCCCCAGGTCCGACTGGTTCGGCATCCGCCATCTTCCGAGGTGTCACTTCCCAATAGCGCTTGCAGCCTGCGGGCCTCATCGACAGGTCATCATGGGGAACAGGGCTCCGCCTGTCCGGAGTGACATCAGGGGGAGTGGCAACAATGCCACGTCGTGTGGAGATTTCCGCCTGTACAGGCACTGTGGCCACGCCAAGCCCAAGATTCGGGGGCGAGGGGCTTCACTGTAGCCACGCCCTATCTCGTCCTCTTGATGGGGGCACAGACTCTGCGGGTGCCAGGTGGCTGCCTGCACGACACCGTCCTCTCTAAAGGCCGACTGACTGGAGCCGGCCGCTCTTGGTGCCGTCTGCGGGTGGTTGGCTGTCCTCTGGTGGCCGACCGTTGAGCCAGCCGGCCCCCGGAGGGCAGAGCTTCAGCTTGGGACACTGTGGGGCGAAGACGGCCCAATGTCTTGACAAGCTCAGGGACTCGGGTGAGGCTACCCGTGGCCCATTACTCCGACAGTAGTCCCCGAAGCCGGTGAGGCGTTGTGGTCGAGGGGCCGTGAAGTCTCAATGGCTTCCCCCCTCACCGAGCTCCGGGAGCATGTTCGATCCGCCTTGCGGTGCGCTGACTGCTGGAGTTGGCTTTGACAAGGCGGGATCGTCGCCGATTTTGAACTCCAAGGCGGGAAAACAGGTGGCGTGCCTGCTAAGCTTCCAAGGGTTGCCGCCGGCCACAAGCACGCCACACGGCGCACGGCAGCCCGGCCAGCCTGCCACCCCACGCTCCCAATGGGACGTGACAGTGGGCTGGGCCTGCCACTACCGGGCCTCGTCATGCGGGCGGATCCGCTGTGCCGAGGTGGGTGCTTGCGATTCCCACGAGCATTCAAGGCGCAGTAAGCTTGTGCGGTAATCGGAGGGTCGTGTGGTCATGGGTGCAGTTAATCCCATGATCCACGCCCCGCCCCCTTGGCTTCATAGCCCGAGGGCTATTAGTAGGGGGATGGAGGGGTGTGGTGGAGCACGTGCGCCCCCTCCCATACTCTCTTCGTCCTCTTGCTCTCTCCACCATTGCTGTTGTCGCCGCTCCGGGCTTGCCATGATGCTGCCGCCGTTTGCCGCCGCCGTGCTCCTCCTTCCTTCGCAGCCTCTCCTGAGGCCATGGCACGCGAGAAGGGCAGCGACTGGGACGACTCGACGGTGATTAAGACCACATCTCCTTCCTCCGGGATATGCGCCGGCTGCCCAACACGGCGTTCATCAATGCGCGGGTGCCGCCACCGGAGGAGATTTCGCCGGCGCCGAAGGGGAACGAGCGGGTCGTATTTCGCTCGCACTTTCTCCGCCGCTTCGGCCTTCCGGTGAGCGGCTTCCTCCGCTCGTTCCTAGACTTCAACCATCTACAAACGCACCAGCTGACGCCCAACACCGTGAGCTTGCTCTCCGCCTTCGTCACGGCGTGCGAGGGCTACATCAGCATCCTGCCTACACTCGAGCTGTGGAGAGCATTCTTCTATGGCAAACTCGGCACCTCCGCCAAGGACACGGCATCCGAATGCGGCAGGTTAGTCGCCGTGCACTGGCCGGCGAAGAGGAATGCCTTCCCCATCATCAAACTGTCACAGTCAATAAAATTGTGGCAGCAGTCTTATTTTTATGTTGAGAACGTCGATCCGGCTGTTGACGTCATCAACCTGCCGGCCTATGAGGCCGGCCCCCCAGTCGGGCTTCGGCCCAACTCGGGCTACAAGACGAAGCCGGTGTCGGTGGACGCGGCAGCCGCCATCGGCCGACTACGGGTGCTCCAGGAGTTGGAGGGCCTCGTGGCCTCCGACCTCCTTATCGCCTTCATCGAGCGTCGGGTCCTCCCGCTCCAGGGCCGCCCTCATCTGATCTGTCGGATGAGCGGGCACCGCGACACGAGCAGGTTGTGCACGAGGGAGATGCCGACTGCTGAGGTCACGAGGATGTTGAACGAGATCTCCGACCTCAAGGTGTCGGAGGGAGAATGGCGGTTCGAGAAGCGGCCATATTCGCGGGACGACCCGCCTCCTTCCGTCGGTCTCTTGATTTTTTTCGTTTAGCTCTGACTTTTAGTCTTGTTCCTTGTGTAATGCAACTCTTTTTCTGGATTGCAGATCTATATGTCCGAGGCAACGGCTGCAATCATGGGGCCGGGTTGTGACTACCTGCCGGACAGGACAGTGATCGATGTGGACGACCCTGACTTGGGGGCGGCTATCGCTGTCAAAACCGGTGGATCTCAGGTAGGGGGTCTTGATCTGTGTGTCTAAGGCTAATGGTAACAGGAGGCAAGGGACACGATGTTTTACCCAGGTTCGGGCCCTCTCGATGGTGGTAATACCCTACTTCCTGCTTGATTGATCTTGATGATATGAGTATTACAAGAGTTGATCTACCACGAGATCGTAGAGGCTAAACCCTAGAATCTATCCTATGATGAATATGATTGTGTCTCTAAGGACTAAACCCTCCGGTTTATATAGACACCGGAGGGGGCTAGGTGTCACGCCCAATATGCGACCCTATCCTAAAGGAACTCGAAGGTCCCACCAAGGATAGAAGCGCATATTGAAGACGCTTTTGCAAGGTGGATATCATTACATCATACCATTACATAATAGTTGGGGATACATACAAGAGGCAAACAATGCCACATGAATACAACATCACAATACATCAGAGCAACATCCGACTACGGATGAAACACAAACATAAACTCAAACGACATCCACACTGCTAGCCCAGGCTGCCAACCTGGAACCTATCCCCTGATCTAAGAAGAAGCAGAAGAAGAACTCCAAACAAGTAAACCTATCCCCTGTACCTGCAACTGTTATTGTCGTAATCTGTGAGCCACGAGGACTCAGCAATCCCATTACCATGGGTATCAAGACTATCAAAGCTTAATGGGTATGGAAGGGGTAAAGTGGAGAGGTTGCAGCAGCGACTAAGCATGATGTGGTGGTTAACATATGCAAATAAGAGCGAGAAGAGAAGCAACAGAACGGTCGTGAAGCTAGCAATGATCAAGAAGTGATCCTGAACTCCTACTTACGTCAAACATAACCCAAAACCGTGTTCACTTCCCGGACTCCTCTGAAAAGAGACCATCACGGCTACAGACGCGGTTGATGCGTTTTAATTCGAATATGGTGTCAAGTTCTCTACAACCGGATATTAACAAATTCCCATCTGCCACATAACCGCGGGCACGGCTCTCGAAAGTTTATACCCTGCAGGGGTGTCCCAACTTAGCACATCACAAGCTCTCACGGTCAACAAAGGATATTCCTTCTCCCAGGAAGACCCAATCAGTCTCGGAATCCCGATTTACAAGACATTTAGCAATGGTAAAACAAGACCAGCAAAGCCGCCCGATGTGCCGACAAATCCCAATAGGAGCTGCCCATATCTCGTTCTCAGGGCACACCGAATGAGCCAGACGTCGGGTTGGCATAGACCCTGGTTGCCCAGGGGGCGCCAGACATCGCTCGGTTTGGACCAGCACACGGAGGAGCACTGGCCCGGGGGGGTATATAAAGAGGACCCTAGGGCTCCGGAAACCCAAGGGAAAAAGGCTTAGGTGAGGCAAATGGTAAAACCAAGGTTGGGCCTTGCTACAGGAGTTTTATTCAAAGCGAACTGTCAAGGGGGTCCCATAAATCACCCAACCGCGTAAGGAACGCAAAAATCAAGGAACAAAACACCAGGCATAAGGCCGAGCCTTCCACCCTTTACCAAGTATATATATGCATTAATTAAATAAGAGATACTGGGATAGAGTGGGTAGCTCGTCCCGATTTGCTGTTTGGTGTGGTGAGATGAGATAGTGGGATCGAATCCTATCATTGCATTCTTTTTCTCTATGAGTGCAAAGGGTAAGGGAGCTAGCCGAGCCTAGGAGGATTCACTTAGGTAGTTGGAACGTAGGGTCTCTGACAGGGAAGCTTCGGGAGCTAGTTGATACAACAGTGAGGAGAGGTGTTGATATCCTTTGTGTCCAAGAAACCAAATGGAGAGGACAGAAGGCGAAGGAGGTGGAGGATACTGGCTTCAAGATGTGGTACACGGGGACGGCTGCAAATAGAAATGGCTTAGGCATCTTGATCAACAAGAGACTCAAGTATGGAGTGGTAGACGTCAAGAGACGTGGGGACCGGATTATCCTGGTCAAGCTGGTAGTTGAGGACTTGGTTCTCAATGTTATCAGCGTGTATGCCCCGCAAGTAGGACACAATGAGACCACCAAGAGGGACTTCTGGGAAGGCTTGGAAGACATGGTTAGGAGTGTACCGATTGGTGAGAAGCTCTTCATAGGAGGAGACCTCAATGGCCACGTGGGTACATCTAACACTGGTTTTGAAGGGGCGCATGGGCGCTTTGGCTATGGCATCAGGAATCAAGAAGGAGAAGATGTCTTAAGCTTTGCTCTAGCCTAAAACATGATTGTAGCTAACACCTTCTTTAGAAAGAGAGAATCACATCTGGTGACTTCTAGTAGTGGCCAACACTCTAGCCAGATTGATTTCATACTCTCGAGAAGAGAAGATATGCGTGCGTGCCTAGACTGTAAGGTGATACCTGGAGAGAGTGTTGTACCCCAGCATAAGCTGGTGGTTGCTGACTTCCGCTTTCAGATTCGTGTCCAGCGGGATAAGCGTGCCAAAGTTGCTAGAACAAAGTGGTGGAAGCTCAAGGGGGAGGTAGCTCAGGTGTTCAAGGAGAGGGTAATTAAGGAGTGCCCTTGGGAGGAAGGAGGGGATGCGGACAATCTGTGGATGAAGATGGCGACTTGCATTCGTAAGGTGGCCTCGGAGGAGTTTGGAGTGTCCAGGGGAAGGAGAAGCAAAGATAAGGATACCAGGTGGTGGAATGATGATGTCCAGAAGGCGATTAAAGAGAAGAAAGATTGCTTCAGACGCCTATACCTGGATAGGAGTGCAGACAACATAGAGAAGTACAAGATGGGAAAGAAGGTCGCAAAGCGAGCTGTTGGTGAAGCAAGGGGTCGGGGATATGAGGACCTCTACCAACGGTTAGGCACGAAGGAAGGTGAAAGGGACATCTATAAGATGGCTAATATCCGAGAGAGGAAGACGAGAGATATTGGCCAAGTCAAATGCATCAAGGACGGAGCAGGCCAACTCTTGGTGAAGGACGAGGAGATTAAGCATAGATGGTGGGAGTACATAGACAAGCTGTTCCATGGGGAGAATGAGAGTTCTACCATTGAACTGGACGACTCATTTGATGAGACCAGCATGCGTTTTGTGCGGCGCATCCAGGAGTCTGAGGTGAAGGAGGCTTTAAAAAGGATGAAAGGAGCCAAGTGATACGTCTCCAACGTATCTATAATTTTTGATTGCTCCATGCCACTTTATCTACTGTTTTAGGCAATACTGCGCTTTATTATCCACTTTTATATTATTTTTGGGACTAACCTATTAGCCGGAGGCCCAGCCCAGATTTGTTGTTTTATGCCTATTTCAATGTTTCGAGGAAAAGGAATATCAGACGGAGTCAAAATGGAACGAAATCAACTGGAGAAGTTATTTTTGGAAGGAAAGCAACCTGATGGACTTGGAGTGCACGTCATGGGAGTACCGGGATGCCCACGAGGGTGGGGGGCGCGCCCACCTCCTGGGCGCGCCCTACTTCCTCCTGAGCACCCCGGAGGTCCACCGACGTACCCCCTGCAGCCATATATACCTACGTACCCTAAAACTTCCAGAAGATAGATCAGGAGTTCCGCCACCGCAAGCCTCTGTAGCCACCAAAAACCTCTCGGGAGCCCGTTCCGGCTCCCTGCCGAAGGGGGATCCCATCACCGGTGGCCATCTTCATCATCCCGGCGCTATCCATGACGAGGAGGGAGTAGTTCACCTCGGGGCTGAGGGTATGTACCAGTAGCTATGTGTTTGATCTCTCTCTCTCTCTCTCTCGTGTTCCTCTATGGCACGATATTGATGTATCCCGAGCTTTTCTATTGTAGTTGGATCTTATGATGTTTCTCCCCCTCTACTCTCTTGTGATGAATTGAGTTTCCCCTTTGAAGTTATCTTATCGGATTGAGTCTTTTATGAGAACACTTGATGTATGTCTTGCCGTGATTATCTGTGGTGACAATGGGATATCATGTGCCACTTGATGTATGTTTTGGTGATCAACTTGTGGGTTTCGTGAGATTGGGAACCTATGCTTAGGGGTTGGCAAACGTTCTTGACTCTCTGGTAGAAACTTTGGGGCAGTCTTTGAAGTACTTTGTGTTGGTTGGATGAATCTGAGATTGTGTGATGCATATCGTATAATCATGCCCACGGATACTTGAGGTGACAATGGAGTATCTAGGTGACATTAGGGTTTTGGTTGATTTTGTGTCTTAAGGTGTTATTCTAGTATGAACTCTATGATGGATCGAGCGGAAAGAATAGCTCTATGTTATTTTACTACGAACTCTTGAATAGATCGATCAAAAAGGATAACTTTGAGGTGGTTTCGTACCCTACCATAATCTCTACGTTTGTTCTCTGCTATTAGTGACTTTGGAGTGATTCTTTGTTGCATGTTGAGGGCTTGTTATATTGTCTATCTATGTTATTATTGTTGAGAGAACTTGCACTAGTGAAAGTATGAACCCTAGGCCTTGTTTCCTATCATTGCAATACCGTTTACGTTCACTTTTACCATTAGTCACCTTGCTGTTTTTATATTTTCAGATTACAAAAACCCAAATCTACTATCTATTTTGCACTTGTATCACCATCTCTTCGCCGAACTAGTGCACCTATACAATTTACCATTGTATTGGGTGTGTTGGGGACACAAGAGACTCTTTGTTATTTGGTTGCAGGGTGGCTTGAGAGAGACCATCTTCATCCTACGCCTCCTTATGGATTGATAAACCTTAGGTCATCCACTTGAGGGAAATTTGCTACTGTCCTACAAACATGTGCACTTGCAGGCCCAACAACGTCTACAAGAAGAAGGTTGTGTAGTAGACATCAAGCTCTTTTCTGGCGCCGTTGCCGAGGAGGTTAGCGCTTGAAGGTATACATTTAGATCTTGCAATCGAATCTTTTTGTTTCTTGTTTTGGCACTAGTCTAGTTTATAAAAGAAAATTACCAAAAAAATGGAATTAAGTTTGTCTCATACGCTTCACCTTTTTTAATATCTTTCGTGAGTATGATGGGAAGGAAAATTGTGCTCAAGTACTAGAAGAAGAATTACATAGAATGCTTGGCATAAAATATGTGAATGATGAGCATGATTGCAATGTTGTTAGTATGAATTCCTTGAGTATCCATGATGCTAATGATATGCAAAGCCACAAGCTTGGGGAAGCTATGTTTGATGAAGATGATATTTTTTGTCCCCCAAGCTTTGATGAGCAAATTTACTATGATGAAAGCATGCCTCCTATCTATGATGATTATTGTGATGACACGTATGCTATAAAGAATAATGATAACCATGAAACTTGTCATCTGGATCCTAATTTTAAATCATATGATAGTTATTTTGTTGAGTTTGCCCCCACTACTATTCATGAGAAGAATTTTTCTTATGAGGAGAGTAGTAAATTTTCTATGCTTGTAGATCATGAAAAGAATGTTTTAGGTGCTGGTTATATTGTTGAATTAATTCTTGATGCTACTGAAAATTATTATGAGGGTGGAACATATGCTTGTAGGAATTGCAATAATGTCAAGTTTCCTCTCTATGTGCTTAAAATCTTGAAGTTATGCTTCTTTTACCTTCCTATGCAAGTTGATTTTTGTTCCCATAAGTTGTTTGCTCACAAAATCCATATGCATATGAAGTGGGTTAGACTTAAAAGTACTAGTCTTATGCTTCATGATGCTCCCGTTATGTTTCAATTCTTATCTTTTATGTGAGCATCATTGTCATCATCATGCCTAGCTAGAAAGGCATTAAAGAAAAGCGCTTGTTGGGAGACAACCCAATATTTATCCTTACTATTTTTGTGTGTCCACATGATTATGCTACTGTAGTAATCATGTTTTATAGCTTTTGTTTTAATAAAGTGCCAAGTAAGACCTTGAGGATAGCTTACGGTGATAGTTGTGTTGATCCTGCTGAAAATCAGAAACTTTTGCACCCAGTAAATTAGTTCTCTTAATTCACAGAAACGTGCTTATGATCTGATTCTTTTTGCTATGGATTGGTACACTAATTGCTTAGGACTTCCTAATTTGGTAGGATTTTTGGAGTACCAGAAGCAAACGTTTGATACAGATTACTACAGACTGCTCTGTTTTTGACAGATTCTGTTTTCTATGTGTTGTTTACTCATTTTGATGAATCTATGAGTAGTATCGGAGGGTATGAACCATATAAGTTTGAATACAGTAGACATTACACCAATATGAATTTAGAGTGAGTTCATTACAGTACCTAAGTGGTGGTTTTATTTTCTTATACGAATGGAGTTTATGAGTTTTCTGTTGAGTTTTGTGTTGTGGATTTTTCAAGTTTTGGGTAAGGATTCGATGGACTATGGAACAAGGAGTGGCAAGAGCCTAAGATTGGGGATGCCCAAGGCACCCCAAGGTAATATTCAAGGATAACCAAGCATCTAAGCTTGGGGATGCCCCGGAAGGCATCCCCTCCTTCGTCTTCGTTCATCGGTAACTTTACTTGGAGCTATATTTCTATTCACCACATGATATGTGTTTTGCTTGGAGCGTCATTTCCTTTTGTTAGTTTTTGCTTCCTGTTATTTAGATTAATGTTTTGCATCTTTAGTTTCAATAAAGAAGTCAAGGATAGCATTTGCCATGCTTATTTTGCTAGTATACATGTTGCTGTTTGAAAACAGAAAGTTTACCGCTGTTGCAAAAATTCCCTAGAAAGCTCAGAGAGTGGTATAATGTTGAATATTTTTGCATACTGAGCTCTGATAAATTTACTGCAGTGGGAATTTTAGTTCATAATTTTTGGAGTTAGGGAAATATTGATACTCCTGCATTCTTTACAGACTGTACTGTTCTGACAGATTGCTGTTATGTTTGCATTGTTTGCATATGTTTGCTTGCTTAATGATTCTATTTGACGATACGAGTATTAAATATGTAGAGGCATTTAGTATGCAATGTTTAATAATTATTTAAGTGATTTGTTACAGTAGAAAATGATAAGGTTTTGCATTGGTTTATACTAACCTGTCTCACGAGTTCTTGTTCAGTTTGTTGTGAATGAAGCTTTTGATAAAAAGAGAAACCATGATATGAGAGGAATTAAGGAGACAGAAAAGCTCAAGCTTGGGGATGCCCAAGGCACCCCAAGATAATATTTCAAGAAGTATCAAGCATCTAAGCTTGGGGATGCCCCGGTAGCCATCCCACCTTTCTTCTTCAACAACTATCGGTTAGTATCGGTTGAGACTAAGTTTTTGCATCTTCACATGAGTTGTGCTATCCTTGCAATGTAGTTTTCTTTAGCTTTGCTTGCTGTTTGAATAAATTATCAAGATCTGAAATTATTAAATGGGAGAGTCTTCATATAGTTGCATAATTATTTAGCTATTCATTGATCTTCACTTATATCTTTCGGAGTAGTTTGTCATTTGCTCTAGTACTTCACTTAAATATTTTAGAGCACGGTGGTGGATTTGTTTTAAAGAAACTATTGATCTCTCATGCTTCACTTAGATTATTTTGAGAGTCGTTAATATCATGGTAATTTGCTTAATGTTAACATACTTAGTGTTCAAGATATGTGAAACTTTGTTTTGAGTGAATTGGATACCAAGATAAGTTTGATGCTTGACAATTGCTTTGAGATATGGAGGTGATAATATCAAAGTCGTGCTAGTTGATAATTGTGAATTTGATAAATACTTGTGTTGAAGTTTGTGAGTCCTGTAGCATGCACATATAGGTAAAGTTGTGTAACAAATTTGAAACATGAAGTGTACCTGGCTTGTGCACCCTTATGAGTGGCGGTCGGGGACGAGCGATGGTCTTTTCCTACCAATCTACCCCCCTAGGAGCATGCGCGTAGTACATGAATTTTTTGATGGCTTCTTAATTTTTGCAAAAAGTATATGAGTTCTTTTGACTAATGTTGAGTCCATGGATTATACGCACTCTCACCTTTCCGCCTTTGCTAGCCTCTTCGGTACCGTGCATTGCACTTTCTCACCTTGAGAGTTGGTGCAAACTTCGCTGGTGCATCTAAAGCCCGTGATACGACTCGCTCTATCACACATAAACCTCCTTATATCTTCCTCAAAACAGCCACCATACCTACCTATCATGTCATTTCCATAGCCATTCTGAGATATATTGCCATGCAACTTCCACCATCATCATCATGACATACATTACTTTTGTCATATTGCCATTGCATGATCATGTAGTTGACATCGTATTTGTGGCAAAGCCACCATGCATTATTTTCCATACGTGTCACTCTTGATTCATTGCACCATCCCGGTACACCGCCGGAGGCATTCATATAGAGTCATACTTTGTTCTAACTATCGAGTTGTAATTGTTGAGTTGTAAGAAAAATAAAAGTGTGATGATCATCATTATTAGAGCATTGTCCCAAAGTGAGGAAAGGATGATGGAGACTATGATTCACCCACAAGTCGGGATGAGACATCGGACGAAAAAGAAAGAGGCCACAAAAAAAGAGAAAGGCCCAAACAAATAAAAAACGAGGGAAAAAGAGAGAAGGGACAATGCTACTATCCTTTTACCACACTTGTGCTTCAAAGTAGCACCAAGATCTTCATGATAGAGAGTCTCTCATTTTGTTACTTTCATATACTAGTGGGAATTTTTCATTATAGAACTTGGCTTGTATATTCCAATGATGGGCTTCCTCAAAATGCCCTAGGTCTTCATGAGCAAGCAAGTTGGATGCACACCCACTTAGTTTCTTTTGTAGAGCTTTCATATAGTTATAGCTCTAGTGCATCCGTTGCATGGCAATCCCTACTCCTCATGTTGACATCAATTGATGGGCATCTCCATAGCCCGTTGATTAGCCTCATCAATATGAGACTTTCTCCTTTTTTGTCTTCTCTACACAATCCCCATCATCATATTCTATTCCACCCATAGTTCTATATCCATGGCTCGCGCTCAGGTATTGCGTGAAGGTTGAAAAAGTTTGAGATTATTTGAGTATGAAACAATTGCTTGGCTTGTCATCGGGGGTATAGAAGTTGGGAACATATTTGTGTGACGAAAATGAAGCATAGCCTAATTATATGATTTTGTAGGGATGAACTTTCTTTTGCCATGTTATTTTGAGAAGACATGATTGCTTTGATTAGTATGCTTGAAGTATTATTATTTTTGTGTCAATATGAACTTTTGTCTTAAATCTTTTGGATCTGAATATTCATATCACAAGTAAGAAGATTTATATTGAAATTATGCCAAAGTATCACTCCGCATCAAAAATTCTTTTTTATCATTTACCTACTCGAGGACGAGCAGGAATTAAGCTTGGGGATGCTTGATACGTCTCCAACGTATCTATAATTTTTGATTGCTCCATGCCACTTTATCTACTGTTTTAGGCAATATTGGGCTTTATTATCCACTTCTATATTATTTTTGGGACTAACCTATTAACCGGAGGCTGAGCCCAGATTTGCTGTTTTATGCCTATTTCAGTGTTTCGAGGAAAAGGAATATCAGACGGAGTCAAAACGAAACGAAATCAACTGGAGAAGTTATTTTTGGCAGGAAAGCAACCTGATGGACTTGGAGTGCACGTCAGGGGAGTCCCGGGCTGCCCACGAGGGTGGGGGGCGCGCCCCCCTGCCTCGTGAGCACCCTGGATGTCCACCGACGTACCCCCTGCACCCATATATACCTACGTACCCTAAAAATTCTAGAACAGAAGATAGATCGGGAGTTCCGCCACCGCAAGCCTCTGTAACCACCAAAAACCTCTTGGGAGCCCGTTCCGGCGCCCTGCCGGAGGGGGATCCCATCACCGATGGCCATCTTCATCATCCCGGCGCTATCCATGACGAGGAGGGAGTAGTTCACCCTCGGGGATGAGGGTATGTACCAGTAGCTATGTCTTTGATCTCTCTCTCTCTCTCTCTCTCTCTCTCTCTCTCTCTCTCTCTCTCTCTCTCGTGTTCTCTCTCGTGTTCCTCTATGGCACGATCTTGATGTATCCCGAGCTTTGCTATTGTTGTTGGATCTTATGATGTTTCTCCCCCTCTACTCTCTTGTGATGAATTGAGTTTCCCATTTGAAGTTATCTTATCGGATTGAGTCTTTTATGAGAAAACCTGATGTATGTCTTGCCATGATTATCTGTGGTGACAATGGGATATCATGTGCCACTTGATGTATGTTTTGGTGATCAACTTGTGGGTTTCGTGACATTGGGAACCTATGCATAGGGGTTGGCAGACGTTCTTGACTCTCTGGTAGAAACTTTGGGGCACTCTTTGAAGTACTTTGTGTTGGTTGGATGAATCTGAGATTGTGTGATGCATATCGTATAATCATGCCCACGGATACTTGAGGTGACAATTGAGTATCTAGGTGACATAGGGTTTTGGTTGATTTGTGTCTTAAGGTGTTATTCTAGTATGAACTCTATGATGGATCGAGCGGAAAGAATAGCTCTATGTTATTTTACTACGAACTCTTGAATAGATCGATCAAAAAGGATAACTTTGAGGTGGTTTCGTACCCTACCATAATCTCTACGTTTGTTCTCCGCTATTAGTGGCTTTGGAGTGACTCTTTGTTGCATGTTCAGGGCTTGTTATGTTATCTATCTATGTTATTATTGTTGAGAGAACTTGCACTAGTGAAAGTATGAACACTAGGCCTTGTTTCATGTTTTATAGCTTTTGTTTCAATAAAGTGCCAAGTAAGACCTTGAGGATAGCTTACGGTGATAGTTGTGTTGATCCTGCTGAAAATCAGAAACTTTTGCACCCAGTAAATTAGTTCTCTTAATTCACAGAAACGTGCTTATGATCTGATTCTTTTTGCTATGGATTGGTACACTAATTGCTTAGGACTTCCTAATTTGGTAGGATTTTTGGAGTACCAGAAGCAAACGTTTGATACAGATTACTACAGACTGCTCTGTTTTTGACAGATTCTGTTTTCTATGTGTTGTTTACTCATTTTGATGAATCTATGAGTAGTATCGGAGGGTATGAACCATATAAGTTTGAATACAGTAGACATTACACCAATATGAATTTAGAGTGAGTTCATTATAGTACCTAAGTGGTGGTTTTATTTTCTTATACGAATGGAGTTTACGAGTTTTCTGTTGAGTTTTGTGTTGTGGATTTTTCAAGTTTTGGGTAAGGATTCGATGGACTATGGAACAAGGAGTGGCAAGAGCCTAAGATTGGGGATGCCCAAGGCACCCCAAGGTAATATTCAAGGATAACCAAGCATCTAAGCTTGGGGATGCCCCGGAAGGCATCCCCTCCTTCGTCTTCGTTCATCGGTAACTTTACTTGGAGCTATATTTCTATTCACCACATGATATGTGTTTTGCTTGGAGCGTCATTTCCTTTTGTTAGTTTTTGCTTCCTGTTATTTAGATTAATGTTTTGCATCTTTAGTTTCAATAAAGAAGTCAAGGATAGCATTTGCCATGCTTATTTTGCTAGTATACATGTTGCTGTTTGAAAACAGAAAGTTTACCGCTGTTGCAAAAATTCCCTAGAAAGCTCAGAGAGTGGTATAATGTTGAATATGTTTGCATACTGAGCTCTGATAAATTTACTGCAGTGGGAATTTTAGTTCATAATTTTTGGAGTTAGGGAAATATTGATACTCCTGCATTCTTTACAGACTGTACTGTTCTGACAGATTGCTGTTATGTTTGCATTGTTTGCATATGTTTGCTTGCTTAATGATTCTATTTGACGATACGAGTATTAAATATGTAGAGGCATTTAGTATGCAATGTTTAATAATTATTTAAGTGATTTGTTACAGTAGAAAATGATAAGGTTTTGCATTGGTTTATACTAACCTGTCTCACGAGTTCTTGTTCAGTTTGTTGTGAATGAAGCTTTTGATAAAAAGAGAAACCATGATATGAGAGGAATTAAGGAGACAGAAAAGCTCAAGCTTGGGGATGCCCAAGGCACCCCAAGATAATATTTCAAGAAGTATCAAGCATCTAAGCTTGGGGATGCCCCGGTAGCCATCCCACCTTTCTTCTTCAACAACTATCGGTTAGTATCGGTTGAGACTAAGTTTTTGCATCTTCACATGAGTTGTGCTATCCTTGCAATGTAGTTTTATTTAGCTTTGCTTGCTGTTTGAATAAATTATCAAGATCTGAAATTATTAAATGGGAGAGTCTTCATATAGTTGCATAATTATTTAGCTATTCATTGATCTTCACTTATATCTTTCGGAGTAGTTTGTCATTTGCTCTAGTACTTCACTTAAATATTTTAGAGCACGGTGGTGGATTTGTTTTAAAGAAACTATTGATCTCTCATGCTTCACTTAGATTATTTTGAGAGTCGTTAATATCATGGTAATTTGCTTAATGTTAACATACTTAGTGTTCAAGATATGTGAAACTTTGTTTTGAGTGAATTGGATACCAAGATAAGTTTGATGCTTGACAATTGCTTTGAGATATGGAGGTGATAATATCAAAGTCGTGCTAGTTGATAATTGTGAATTTGATAAATACTTGTGTTGAAGTTTGTGAGTCCTGTAGCATGCACATATAGGTAAAGTTGTGTAACAAATTTGAAACATGAAGTGTACCTGGCTTGTGCACCCTTATGAGTGGCGGTCGGGGACGAGCGATGGTCTTTTCCTACCAATCTACCCCCCTAGGAGCATGCACGTAGTACATGAATTTTTTGATGGCTTCTTAATTTTTGCAAAAAGTATATGAGTTCTTTTGACTAATGTTGAGTCCATGGATTATACGCACTCTCACCTTTCCGCCTTTGCTAGCCTCTTCGGTACCGTGCATTGCACTTTCTCACCTTGAGAGTTGGTGCAAACTTCGCTGGTGCATCTAAAGCCCGTGATACGACTCGCTCTATCACACATAAACCTCCTTATATCTTCCTCAAAACAGCCACCATACCTACCTATCATGTCATTTCCATAGCCATTCTGAGATATATTGCCATGCAACTTCCACCATCATCATCATGACATACATTACTTTTGTCATATTGCCATTGCATGATCATGTAGTTGACATCGTATTTGTGGCAAAGCCACCATGCATTATTTTCCATACGTGTCACTCTTGATTCATTGCACCATCCCGGTACACCGCCGGAGGCATTCATATAGAGTCATACTTTGTTCTAACTATCGAGTTGTAATTGTTGAGTTGTAAGAAAAATAAAAGTGTGATGATCATCATTATTAGAGCATTGTCCCAAAGTGAGGAAAGGATGATGGAGACTATGATTCACCCACAAGTCGGGATGAGACATCGGACGAAAAAGAAAGAGGCCACAAAAAAAGAGAAAGGCCCAAACAAATAAAAAAACGAGGGAAAAAGAGAGAAGGGACAATGCTACTATCCTTTTACCACACTTGTGCTTCAAAGTAGCACCAAGATCTTCATGATAGAGAGTCTCTCATTTTGTTACTTTCATATACTAGTGGGAATTTTTCATTATAGAACTTGGCTTGTATATTCCAATGATGGGCTTCCTCAAAATGCCCTAGGTCTTCATGAGCAAGCAAGTTGGATGCACACCCACTTAGTTTCTTTTGTAGAGCTTTCATATAGTTATAGCTCTAGTGCATCCGTTGCATGGCAATCCCTACTCCTCATGTTGACATCAATTGATGGGCATCTCCATAGCCCGTTGATTAGCCTCATCAATATGAGACTTTCTCCTTTTTTGTCTTCTCTACACAATCCCCATCATCATATTCTATTCCACCCATAGTTCTATATCCATGGCTCGCGCTCAGGTATTGCGTGAAGGTTGAAAAAGTTTGAGATTATTTGAGTATGAAACAATTTCTTGGCTTGTCATCGGGGGTATAGAAGTTGGGAACATATTTGTGTGACGAAAATGAAGCATAGCCTAATTATATGATTTTGTAGGGATGAACTTTCTTTTGCCATGTTATTTTGAGAAGACATGATTGCTTTGATTAGTATGCTTGAAGTATTATTATTTTTGTGTCAATATGAACTTTTGTCTTAAATCTTTCGGATCTGAATATTCATATCACAAGTAAGAAGATTTATATTGAAATTATGCCAAAGTATCACTCCGCATCAAAAATTCTTTTTTATCATTTACCTACTCGAGGACGAGCAGGAATTAAGCTTGGGGATGCTTGATACGTCTCCAACGTATCTATAATTTTTGATTGCTCCATGCCACTTTATCTACTGTTTTAGGCAATATTGGGCTTTATTATCCACTTCTATATTATTTTTGGGACTAACCTATTAACCGGAGGCCGAGCCCAGATTTGCTGTTTTATGCCTATTTCAGTGTTTCGAGGAAAAGGAATATCAGACGGAGTCAAAACGAAACGAAATCAACTGGAGAAGTTATTTTTGGCAGGAAAGCAACCTGATGGACTTGGAGTGCACGTCAGGGGAGTCCCGGGCTGCCCACGAGGGTGGGGGGCGCGCCCCCCTGCCTCGTGAGCACCCTGGATGTCCACCGACGTACCCCCTGCACCCATATATACCTACGTACCCTAAAACTTCTAGAACAGAAGATAGATCGGGAGTTCCGCCACCGCAAGCCTCTGTAACCACCAAAAACCTCTTGGGAGCCCGTTCCGGCACCCTGCCGGAGGGGGATCCCATCACCGATGGCCATCTTCATCATCCCGGCGCTATCCATGACGAGGAGGGAGTAGTTCACCCTCGGGGATGAGGGTATGTACCAGTAGCTATGTCTTTGATCTCTCTCTCTCTCTCTCTCTCTCTCTCTCTCTCTCTCGTGTTCTCTCTCGTGTTCCTCTATGGCACGATCTTGATGTATCCCGAGCTTTGCTATTGTAGTTGGATCTTATGATGTTTCTCCCCCTCTACTCTCTTGTGATGAATTGAGTTTCCCATTTGAAGTTATCTTATCGGATTGAGTCTTTTATGAGAAAACCTGATGTATGTCTTGCCATGATTATCTGTGGTGACAATGGGATATCATGTGCCACTTGATGTATGTTTTGGTGATCAACTTGTGGGTTTCGTGACATTGGGAACCTATGCATAGGGGTTGGCACACGTTCTTGACTCTCTGGTAGAAACTTTGGGGCACTCTTTGAAGTACTTTGTGTTGGTTGGATGAATCTGAGATTGTGTGATGCATATCGTATAATCATGCCCACGGATACTTGAGGTGACAATTGAGTATCTAGGTGACATAGGGTTTTGGTTGATTTGTGTCTTAAGGTGTTATTCTAGTATGAACTCTATGATGGATCGAGCGGAAAGAATAGCTCTATGTTATTTTACTACGAACTCTTGAATAGATCGATCAAAAAGGATAACTTTGAGGTGGTTTCGTACCCTACCATAATCTCTACGTTTGTTCTCCGCTATTAGTGGCTTTGGAGTGACTCTTTGTTGCATGTTCAGGGCTTGTTGTGTTATCTATCTATGTTATTATTGTTGAGAGAACTTGCACTAGTGAAAGTATGAACACTAGGCCTTGTTTCCTATCATTGCAATTCCGTTTACACTCAAGTTACCTTGCTGTTTTTATATTTTCAGATTACAAAAACCCATATCTACTATCTATTTTTCACTTGTATCACCATCTCTTCGCCGAACAAGTGCACCTATACAAATTACCATTGTATTGGGTGTGTTGGGGACACAAGATTGTGACACTCCAAAATTTTAACTTTGTTTTATTAATTAAAATTTTGCCAGGAAACTTAAACTTTTATTTTCTGAATTTCCTTTTGATTTCAGAACCATTCTTTTTCTTATTATTATGGAGTTTTTACCCCAAGTGAAAACTTTTCAATCATTGTTGGACTTATTTACCCTCTCAATTAAAACAATTCTTGTATCAGTGGGATTATTTATACTATTATTTTTTTCAAGAGCTTTATTTGTCAAAAAATGGTTTTCAAGGTTTTAAGGTTCCATTTGCACTGCAACCATTTGATAAACTTATTTAAAATTCCAACCAAAATTTGGGGATGACATATGATGTCCCTAAATCACTTTTATGCAAAAATAACCTTTGCTCATTTGGAGATTTTCAGCTTTATCCCTAGTTTTCAAATCTGGTCCACTGAGCAATTTTGCACTACAACCTATTTAAATGTTTCTTTAAAACTTCTACCAAAATTATGGGATGTTAATAGGAGTGTATTATTCAACTTTTTGCAAAAACCCAGTGATGTTCTTTTGAAAATTTTGAGTAAAACATCCTTATGTTCATTCTGGTTCAACTTGGTGATTTGTACTGCAGCCATATTTTAACTTGCCCTTTGTCCCATGATTCTTTTTCCTGCTTGTAGTACACCCTACCAAACCCTTATGCCCAGGAGGGTGGAACCATTGGAGGATTTTGAGTGCATGCAATGATGCCAGTTACCTTCTGTCCAGAACTAAAGTTTTGCAAAACTTGCAGTAACAAGTTTCTTCTTTTGACAAACTAACTTTACCACCGTCTCATTCATCCAAAGAGACACCATCCTGGAGAGTTTGGCCACCCCAAGATATGCCTAAGTGCCCTTGGCATTTTATCAAACATCTCATGAGCATGATTAGTTTTGACATAGTTTCTGGTTTGTGCAATGGACCTGCTTCCTTTGCCTAACCACCATGTCCACTAAGTCCCTAGACTACCCTAACCTGACCATGTTAAACCTCAGCCTCACCCAAGCCCTGTAGCATGCATTGGCATTTCGTCAAGTAGCTAGCGTGTGTGCTCTGGGCGTGCCCAGAGCGCGCGTTTTGCACGTGCCGCGCCCGAGCCGTCGCGTCTCGCCCCGCACCCGTTCTGGCCCTTGGCCAACCGCAGCCAGCACGCCACGTCTCCTCCTACACCACAGAGCCTCCCCGACCACCCCTGGCAGCCCACAGCGCCACCATCAGGTCGGTCGTGGCGGCTAGCTAACGGCCGCATGCAGGCCCCGGCCGTGTCGGCGCCGCCCGAGCCACCCCAGCGTGCCAACTGCCCTCAGGAACAGCACGAGCTTATCCGCAAGGTGTCCTCTAGCTCGCGTCGCTGCCACGTCGCCCTACAGCACAGAATGGCAGTTCGCTATCGTTCTTATCGCTAGCCACCTCGGAACGACCTCCACCACCTATATAAGGGCCCCGGAGCTCAACCGAGTCCTCAAGCAACCTCAAGCTATCCCCCTAGAGCTACCATGGCCAGCAGTCGAGGAGAGGAAGGCCGTCTTCCCCGACTCCGGCCGGTTCGGCCGCCGCCAAGTCCTGGCTGAATTTATCGCAAGAAAAGCCCCTCCCGTCCATCCAGTGCCACCGCCCGACTCCACGTGATCGTGCGGAACCTCCCATTACCTCAGCCCCGACCGGGAGCCACCCTAGCCCCGACCCCCAATCCCTCCCGAAGCCATCTCCGCCGTGAAGCTCGTCGCCGGTGACTCCGTCCAGGTCGGCAACCATGGCGGGTACCCACGATCTCGTCTCGACCTCCTGAGCACACCCATGTGCTCAGATCACCAAGGGATGCCTCCACTCGCCGGCGAGCCTCGCCGGAGCCCCGCCTCTGTTCGGTCGGAGGGGACGACGCGCGCGTGGACTGGTCAATCCTGACCAGTGGGCCAGGCGGGCCCACTGTCAGTGACCCAGCGCCAGTCCATGCAGGCGTAAGTGGAAGCGTATTTCCAGAGTACGTCTTTGATGTGTATCGTTTTCTATTCTATTTCTGTTTTAATTTAAAACCAGAGATTTGACTAAACTTTGATTGGCTATATCTTTTTAAATAAAACTCCAAATGAGTTGACTCTTTTTCCTACCTCTCTCAAATTTAGTCTAGTTTATTTTAAGATTTATTTGAAAAAATTTCAGACAACTTCTTTGTACTGTTTTTGAAGTATGTGTTATTTGAATATTTTCAAAATAGGATTTTTGGAGAAGAAGAAAACTTTCAAAAAGCTTTAGGATGCACCCTGCCTCTACACAACTTGAAGGCAAGCATTATGAACCCTGGCATAATATTTTTATGTATTAGTTGGCACACTTATAACACCGCCCTAATACGGAGAACGCGTTACTTTATGTGGTGACGCAATCATTTGCTTGAATTGCATATTAGTGATTTCCTTTCTGTTGGAAATGAATATACTTGTGAAGGTAATCATCCTCATGTGCCTTACATGCATGATGGAAAAGAATCCGGGAAAGCCTCTGCCTTGGGTAGGCATGAGCTTGTCGCCGGTCTCTGTCAAGACGGTTATGTCCGGTAAGGCATAGTAAGGTATAATGAGTGGTGATTCTGTTGGTTGAAATATTTTTGTTACACATATCATGCAGGGAATTTTTTAAACCTCCTGAGTCGACCGTAGATCGTGTCTCGTTCCGGTAACCCCCATACTTGCTTTCGTACTACCACTTGTGCTTGCCGCATGTAGGTTATGGTTCAGTAAGTTGTCAACCCCTTTCTTGGCACACACACCGTACAGAGAGGCCATGGTGGAAGATACCGGCTGCATCCGGTAGGCAGGCCACCTAGTCTAGGGGCATGGGTGTTTCTGGTTGGGACCGAGAGGGGGGCACCCCTTAGAGCGCGCGTCATAAATTTGATCCCATGCTACGCGAGTTTGTAGCCTCCCCACTTAGAGTTTTACTTGACAGGTGTCGTGGGTGATTCCACACACCGATAAGTTAAGCTAGTGTGTGCAAGTCAGGTGCGTTTTCAATTAAAAGACCGTAGACGGAATTAGTCCCGATGGACTAAAGAAATCCATTACTCGTGGGTAAAGAGTACACCCTCTGTAGAGATAATATCTATTCGAATAGCCGTGTCCATGATTAAGGACTATAGTCTGGGTCGGGTCAGGTGTCGGTCTTAGTGTCGGTCTTCGGAGGAGAAACTACTAAACCAGAACATGGATCGTGACCTATGACTTATGATGATTGTGATTATTATTGTGATGGACTAACACTTTATATTATTGGATTTATTGAGTATCCCTGGGAAGGTTCTACCTCCTGGATATTCACTGTGATTATTTTTCTTACAAGCCCTTTATGTGGTATCGCTCAGACGCCCGACTGTGGCATGCTTGTTATTTACTTTATAAGCCCTTTATGTGGTGTCGCTCAGACGCCCGACTGTGGCATGCTTGTTATTTACTTTATAAGCCCTTTATGTGGTGTCGCACAGATGCCCGACTGTGTCATGCTTGTCATTTATTTACCTTATAAGCCCTTTATGTGGTGTCGCTTAGACGCCCGACTGAGGCATGCTTCATATCATGATCCTTTCGAGGCGTCGCTTCAGACATCCGATCGGTGCATGTTATTTCTACTCCATTATTGCATAATCATGTTGTATATAAATAAACTAGTTGCATGCATCATGGATTTTAATTTATGACTGACATTATGATCATAGGATAATTTGGAGCATGATTATCGTTTGTTATATTATACCCGTGTTCATAATGTTTGCGAGTACATTCAAAGTACTCACTGGCTTGTCCCTGGCTATTGTCTTGGCCAGATTTTTCGCCTGGAGAGGAGTGTTGCGATGACAGCCCTGGAACCTAAGCAACGGTCATAGCAGCCTCGTGAAGATAGGAGTTAACCTGGTCAGCTGTTCCTGTGGGAAATGGAGCCCCATATACACCGATGATCCACAAACCGCTTCCGCCATCAACCACTAGAAACCACTTGTTGTACCCATAGGCCAGAATGGTCTTGTACTACATGTTTTGTATTTTGCTTGGAATTTCTGTATCAAGTTGGTGCCTCATCAGCTAACAGTAATCCTAGGGCTGGTGAGCACAAGGGCCATTTTCTGGAAATTAATGCCCGGAAAACCGGTCCTGACAAACTTGGTATCAGAGCCAGGCTGACCATTGACTAACCCTATCTTAGCCAGGTCAATAAACCTAGGTTAACCAACCCACCAGACCATAACCTAACCCCGGCCAAGCTTCTCTTGTAAGACAGCCACACAGTGACCCCGATACCTTTGGCAGTCGGTGCCCAACCTATCAGCCTAGCCTATCGATCACGCGCTAGTTACCGACACATAAATTGTCTTAATCGCAAGCATGCGAAGGAAGACAATGTCCCCTTTTTCTATAAAAAGGGCACGCTAGCCTCCACTCAGCACCGCACAAACTCTTTCCAAACCAAGCCATAATGCCTAGCCCCGTCGTTCACAATGAGACCACAGCAACCAACCTTGGAGGTTTTGTGACCGTGCTCGCGAACCTCACCCGCCGTGCCTTTGCATTAGAAGGGCCTCCAGAATATGTGGTGTACCAAGGACCCATGAGCGGTGAGAACCGTCAATTCTGGGCCACCGTGCACATCTATGGTAGGGGTCTATCTCCAGAATGCCCCTACAGGTTCACCGGAAGGACAACTTCCTTTGAGCCACAAGCCATTCAACTAGCTGCTCGAGAGGCTATAGTTCAACTCCGGCACTTGTCACCCAGAGTTAACTGCCGCTCGTTCTACTACTACCCCAGCCGTGACGGGTATGGTAGGCCACCCCAGGTTGCCAACAGAGATCATGAGACGGATCCTGCATTGTTGCATCTGGTGCGCTATGTAAGTGCACTAGAGGATCTGTTCGATCAAATCACTCTTGATCTGACCGCAGCTCGTGGAGAGCTGATCCGCCGAGCCCCGGCAAGAGGAGAAGATCAGCCCAACACCGACAACCCAGTCATGCTGTTCGGACAACTGATCGAGTCCTTGAGGACAGCCCCAGTCATCGACCAAAATACCTTGATGACCCCAGAAGTGCTTCGTCCCTTTTGGGAACACGCTCCAATGGGATTGTGGCCAACAATCCCCGAGATGGTCATCATCGCTACCCCGACCCTGCAGTCCCTCAAACCTCTCCAGCTAATCCTGACAGTGAGAACCGTGGAGAAACCCTAACGTCCACAAGGCACGCCCGCTTAAATATTAACGAGGTCTACTAGAGTCGCTCGAGTAGTACCGAATCTTAGCATGTCAACGCCCTGTAATTGTGTGATCTTGTATCGCCATAATTAAATGTTGTTTGATTGTGCGCCCCTGTTTTTAATAGTAGCCATGCATGAGTATGTTAGTGTACGGTTGCATTTTTAATCCCAAACGTAGATACCAAAGACCAACCTCGACGACGCAAATTTGTGCTATGAATAAACCTTTTTGGTTTCAACTAACAGGAATAATATTTTTTTAAAAACAACTCTTAGCAAATCTCGAGGACGAGATTTTTCTTTAAGGCGGGTAGTGTGGTGACACCCCAAAAATTTAACATTGTTTTATTAATTAAAATTTTGCCAGGAAACTTAAACTTTTATTTTCTGAATTTCTTTTTGATTTCAGAACCATTCTTTTTCTTATTATTATGGAGTTTTTACCCCAAGTGAAAACTTTTCAATCATTGTTGGACCTATTTACCCTCTCAATTAAAACAATTCTTGTATTAGTGGGATTATTTATACTATTATTTTTTTCCTGAGCTTTATTTCTCAAAAAATGGTTTTCAAGGTTTTAAGGTTCCATTTGCACTGCAACCCTTTGATAAAATTATTTAAAATTCCAACCAAAATTTGGGGATGACATATGATGTCCCTAAATCACTTTTATGCAAAAATAACCTTTGCTCATTTGGAGATTTTCAGCTTTATCCCTAGTTTTCAAATCTGGTCCACTGGGCAATTTTCACTATAACCTATTTAAATGTTTCTTTAAAACTTCTACCAAAATTATGGGATGTTAATAGGAGTGTATTATTCAACTTTTTGCTAAAACTCAGTGATGTTCTTTGAAAATTTTGAGTAAAACATCCTCATCTTCATTCTGGTTCAACTTGGTGATTTGTACTGCAGCCATATTTTAACTTGCCCTTTGTCCCATGATTCTTTTTCCTGCTTGTAGTACACCCTACCAAACCCTTAAGCCCAGGAGGGTGGAACCATTGGAGGATTTTGAGTGCATGCAATGATGCCAGTTACCTTCTGTCCAGAACTAAGGTTTTGCAAAACTTGCACTAACAAGTTTCTTATTTTGACAAACTAACTTTACCACCCTCTCATTCATACAAAGAGACACCATCCTGGAGATTATGGCCACCCCAAGATATGCCTAAGTGCCCTTGGCATTTTGTCAAACACCTTATGAGCATGATCAGTTTTGACATAGTTTCTGGTTTGTGCAATGGACCTACTTCCTTTGCCTAACCACCATGTCCACTAAGTCCCTAGACTACCCCAACCTGACCATGTTAAACCTCAGCCTCACCCAAGCCCTGTAGCATGCATTGGCATTTTGTCAAGCAGCTAGCGTGCGTGCTCTGGGCGCGCCCAGAGCGCGCGTTTTGCACGTGCCGCGCCCGAGCCGCCGTGTCTCGCCCCACACTCGTTCTGGCCCTTGGCCAACCGCAGCCAGCACGCCACGTCTCCCCCTACACCACAGAGCCACCCCGACCACCCCTGGCACCCCACAGCGCCACCGTCAGGTCGGCCGTGGCGGCTAGCTGACGGCCGCATGTAGGCCCCGGCCGTGTCGGCGCCGCCCGAGCCACCCCAGCATGCTAGCTGCCCTCAGGAACAGCACGAGCTTATGCTCAAGTCGTCCTCTAGCTCGCTTCGCCGCCACGGCGCCCTGCAGCACAGAATGGCGGTTCGCCGTCGTCCTTATCGCCGGCCGCCTAGGGACCGACCTCCACCGCCTATGTAATGGCCCCGGAGCTCAACCGAGTCCTCAAGCAACCTCAAGCTATCCCCCTAGAGCTACCATGGCCAGCAGTCGAGGAGAGGAAGGCCGTCTTCCCCGACTCCGGCCGGTTCGGCCGCCGCCAAGTCCCGGCCGATTTTGTCGCAACCAAAGCCCCTCCCGTCCATCCAGTGCCACCGCCCAACTCCACGTGATCGTGCGGAGCCTCCCATTACCTCAGTCCCGTCCGGGAGCCACCCCAGCCCCAACCCCCAATCCCTCCCAAAGCCATCTCCACAGCGAAGCTCGTCGCCGGCGACTCCTTCCATGTCGGCGACCATGGCGGGTACCCACGAGTTCGTCTCAACCTCCTGAGCACACCCATGTGCTCAGATCACCGAGGGATGCCTCCGCTCGCCGGCGAGCCTCGCCGGAGCCCCGCCTCTGTTCGGTCGAAGGGGACGACGCGCGCGTGGACTAGTCAAACCTGACCAGTGGGCCAGGCGGGCCCACTATTAGTGACCCAGCGCCAGTCCACGCAGGCGTAAGTGGAAGCGTATTTCCAGAGTACGTCTTCGACGTGTATCGTTTTCTTTTCTTTTACTGTTTTAATTTAAAACCAGAGATTTGACTAAACTTTGATTGGCTATATCTTTTTAAATAAAACTCCAAATGAGTTGATTCTTTTTCCTACCTCTCTCAAATTTAGTGTAGTTTATTTTAAGATTTATTTGAAAAAAAAATTAGACAACTTATTTGTACTGTTTTTGAAGTATGTGTTATTTGAATATTTTCAAAATAGGATTTTTGGAGAAGAAGAAAAGTTTCAAAAAGCTTTAGGATGCACCCTGCCTCTACACAACTTGAAGGCAAGCATTCTGAACCCTGGCATAATATTTTTGTGTGTTAGTTGGCACACTTATAACACCGCCCTAATACGGAGAACGCGTTATTTTATGTGGTGACGCGATCATTTGCTTGAATTGCATATTAGTGATTTCCTTTCTGTTGGAAATGAATATACTTGTGAAGGTAATCATCCTCATATGCCTTGCATGCATGCCGGAAAAGAATCCGGGAAAGCCTCTGCCTTGGGTAGGCGTGAGCTTGTCGCCGGTCTCCGTCGAGACGGTTATGTCCGGTATGGCATAGTAACGTATAATGAGTGGTGATTCTGTTGGTTGAAATATTTTTGTTACACATATCATGCAGGGAATTTTTTAAACCTCCTGAGTCGACCGTAGATTGAGTCTTGTTCCAATAACCCCCATACTTGCTTTCGTACTACCACTTGTCCCTGCCGCAGGTAGGGTACGGTTCAGTAAGTTGTCAACCCCTTTCTTGGCACACACCGTACAGAGAGGCCATGGTGGAAGATACCGGCTGCATCCGGTAGGCAGGCCACCTGGTCTGGGGGCATGGGTGTTTCCGGTTGGGATCGAGAGGGGGGCACCCCTTAGAGCGCGCGTCATAAATTTGATCCCATGCTACGCGAGGTTGTAACCTCCCCACTTAGAGTTTTACTTGACAGGTGTCGTGGGTGATTCCAGACACCGGTAAGTTAAGCTGGTGTGTGCAAGTCAGGTGTGTTTTCAATTAAAAGACCGTAGACGGAATTAGTCCCGATGGACTAAAGGAATCCGTTACTCGTGGGTAAAGAGTACACCCTCTGTAGAGATAATATCTATTCGAATAGCCTGTCCATGGTTAAGGACTACAGTCTGGGTCGGGTCAAGTGTCGGTCTTAGTGTCGGTCTTCGGAAGAGAAACTACTAAACCAGAACATGGATCGTGACCAGTGACTTATGATGATTGTGATTATTATTGTTATGGACTAACACTTTATATTATTGGATTTGTTGAGTATCCCTGGGAAGGTTCTACCTCCTGGATATTCACTGTGATTATTTTTCTTACAAGCCCTTTATGTGGTGTCACTCAGACACCCGACTGTGGCATGCTTGTTATTTACTTTAGAAGCCCTTTATGTGGTGTCGCTCAGACGCCCGACTGTGGCATGCTTGTTATTTACTTTATAAGCCCTTTATGTGGTGTCGCACAGACGCCCGACTGTGGGATGCTTGTCGTTTATTTACCTTATAAGCCATTTATGTGGTGTCGCTTAGACGCCCGACTAAGGCATGCTTCATATATTGATCCTTTCGAGGCATCGCTTCAGACACCCGATCGGTGCATGTTATTTCTACTCCATTATTGCATAATCATGTTGTATATAAATAACCTACTTGCATGCATCATGGATTTTATTTTATGACTGACGTTATGATCATAGGATAATTCAGAGCATGATTATCGTTTGTTATATTATACCTGTGTTCGTAATGTTTGCGAGTACATTCAAAGTACTCACTGGCTTGTCCCTGGGTATTGTCTTGGCCAGATTTTTCGCCTGGAGAGGAGCGTTGCGATGACAGCCCCAGAACCTAATCAACGGTGATAGCAGCCTAGTGAAGATAGGAGTTAACCTGGTCAGCTATTCCTGTGGGAAATGGAGCCCCATAGACACCGATCATCCACAAACCGCTTCCGCCATCAACCATTAGAAACCACTTGTTGTACTCATAGGCCGGAATGGTCTTGTACTACATGTTTTGTATTTTGCTTGGAATTTCTGTATCAAGTTGGTGCCTCATCAGCTAACATTAATCCTGGGGCTGGTGAGCACAAGGGCCATTTTCTGGAAATTAATGCCCAGAAAACCGGTCCTGACAAAGAGACTCTTTGTTATTTGGTTGCAGGGTTGCTTGAGAGAGACCATCTTCATCCTACGCCTCCTACGGATTGATAAACCTTAGGCCATCCACTTGAGGGAAATTTGCTACTGTCCTACAAACCTGTGCACTTGCAGGCCCAACAACGTCTGCAAGAAGAAGGTTGTGTAGTAGACATCAGCAAGGTGATGGGCCCTGATTGTATCCCCATTGAGGTGTGGAAAGGTCTCGGGGACATAGCGATAGTATGGCTAACCAAGCATTTCAACCTCATTTTTCGGGCAAACAAGATGCCAGAAGAATGGAGACGGAGTATATTAGTAGCAATCTTCAAGAACAAGGGGGATGTTCAGAGTTGTAATAATTATCATGGAATTAAGATGATGAGCCATACAATGAAGCTATGGGAGAGAGTCATTGAGCACCGCTTAAGAAGAATGACAAGCGTGACCAAAAATCAGTTTGGTTTCATGCCTGGGAGGTCGACCATGGAAGCCATTTTTTTGGTACGACAACTTATGGAGAGATATAGGGAGCAAAAGAAGGACTTGCATATGGTGTTCATTGACTTGGAGAAGGCCTATGATAACATAACATGGAATGTCATGTGGTGGGCTTTGGAGAAACACAAAGTCCCAGCAAAGTACATTACCCTCATCAAGGACATGCACGATAATGTTGTGACAAGTGTTCGTACAAGTGATGTCGACACCGATGACTTCCTGATTAAGATAGGACTGCATCAGGGGTCAGCTTTGAGCCCTTATCTTTTTGCATTGGTGATGGATGAGGTCACAAGGGGTATACAAGGAGATATCCCATGGTGTATGCTCTTTGCGGATGATGTGGTGCTAGTTGACGATAGTCAGATGGGGGTAAATAGGAAGTTAGAGTTATGGAGACAAACCTTGGAATCCAAAGGGTTTAGGCTTAGTAGAACTAAAACCGAGTACTTGATGTGCGGTTTCAGTACTACTAGGTGTGAGGAGGAGGTTAGCCTTGATGGCCAGGTGGTACCTCGGGAGGACACCTTCCGGTATTTGGGATCAATGTTGTAGGAGGATGGGGGTATTGATGAAGATGTGAACCATCGAATCAAAGCCGGATGGATGAAGTGGTGCCAAGCTTCTGGCATTCTCTGTGACAAGAGAGAGCCACAAAAGCTAAAAGGCAAGTTCTACAGGACGGCGGTTCGACCCGCAATGTTGTATGGCGCGGAGTGTTGGCATAGTAAAAGGCGACATGTTCAACAGTTAGGTGTGGCGGAGATGTGTATGTTGAGATAGATGTGTGGCAAAATGGGGAAGGATCGAGTCCGGAATGATGATATACGAGATAGAGTTCGGGTAGCACCAATTGAGGAGAAGCTTGTCCAACATCGTCTGAGATGGTTTGGGCATATTCAGCGCAGGCCTCCAGAAACTCCAGTGCACAGCGGACGGCTAAAGCATGCGGAGAATGTTAAGAGAGGGCGGGGTCGACTGAATTTGACATGGGAGGAGTCCGTTAATAGAGACCTGAAGGATTGGAGTATCGCCAAAGAGCTAGCTATGGACAGGGGTGCGTGGAAGCTTACTATCCATGTGCCAGAGCCATGAGTTGGTTGCGAGATCTTCTGGGTTTCACCTCTAGCCTGCCCCAACTTGTTTGGGACTAAAGGCTTTGTTGTTGTTATTGTAATTAAAAAAAGAGATATTGTGATATCCCAACATAATCCTGTCCATCATGGAGCAATCTTCAACTTCACCTGCAACTAGCAATGCTATAAGAGGGGCTTAGAAAAAGCGGTAACTTAGCCAAACAACAGTTTGCTAGGAAGGGTGAAAAGGTTAGAGGCTGACACCGCAATTTGGGAGGCTTGAAGAACAAGTGATAGGTAGCACAGCATAGTGATAGAGTGAAGCAACTAGCATAGCAATGATAGTAGTGAGATCCAAGGTGATGGTCATCTTGCCTGAAATCCCGCAAGAAAGAAGAACGAGTCCATGAAGAAGACAAACGAACATATTCGAACGAATCCTCACAACTCCGGAACAAAACCGCAGCTAACGAGAGAAGCAAACCAGAAAGAAGCAAACCGGAAAGAAGCAAACAACATGGTAAACACACAAGCATAATTATGGCATGATGCACAATCAAGTATGATGCATGTCTAGTTTAATGAGGCATGGCATGGCGAAGTGCAACAAACAATACTACAAGTTAAGTGGAGCTTAATATACGACGAGTTGCATATTGACAAAACACCACATTGACATATTTAGTTTAATCTCGTTTAAGATACCAAACAATATTAAATGTTGTTAAACATGGCAAGAGGTGAAGCATAATTAAACTACCTATCTAGGCAAGTTTAAATGAGGCCGGAACAACAAACAACAATTCCAGAAAATCCCCATATGCATATTTCGAATTTGGTGCTGTTCTCCCCTAAAACATATTTTATTGTTGTTAAACAGTAAAATAAAGTGCACCATGTTCAACTAGGCATTTTCCCACCCCATTTACATATAAACTTTATTAAATTTGGAGCTACGGTTAATTAGTTATGAAATAAATCATTTTAACATGGCATTTGAGCAAATTTAAACAAACAGCAATTTAAACATTTTTAACATGGATGAAAGCAGCATATTATGAATCTAGATAAAATTCTAAGCATTTTACATATATAAAACATTTTAATCCGATACACGGTTAATTAGTTATTAAATGCATGAACACTAGGGGTTTTTCTGTAAAACTGCACTCTCTGGAAAATTAGGCAAATTCGCAGACAGGGAGAAAAAGCTATCGGGCCGAAACTAAGATCTGGCCCAGGGCGCGGGGGGAGCTGCTCACATCGGGCCTTGAGGCCGGTCGGTGGAGAGGGAGACTGGAAGGGGCGCTGGGCCTTGGCGCTTGTCCACGCTGGCACTGGAACGGGGCCACGGTCAACGCGAGGCAGGGGCGCGGGCTTGAGGTCATGGCGCTCATCTGTCTCTGACAAGAGGAAGCAGGGGGCAGTGGCTGGCGATGCGGGATGCAGGGCACGATACAGAGGAGGCAGTAGGCGACAGGGCATGGGTCACGCGGGGCCGTGGTTGACGCGGACGAGCGTACTGGCTCGATGCAGAGCAAGATGGCCAGGTTCAGCGGACGACGGCTTGCTGGGACTTGGGCGGGATAGCGAAGAAGCTCCATGGCGGCTGGACGACACTTGGGGCGCCCAGACTATGCGGCATTATAACTCTCACTTAGCCATAGAAGTCTGTAATTTTAAATTGCGGCGAAGCCCCTAGAACTCGGAAGGCCGAATTGGGGCGCTATACACGCTAAATCGGACGAGGCCGACTCCTCGACAAAAGCCGAAAAAATCTTTAAGGATTTCAAGACCTCTCGAACAGCGACCTGCTCTCGCCGCATCATGACAGTCAGTTTTCGGCTTTCTCTACTGAGGTGCTCCTCCGGAAGAACCGGGACACAATCGCAGTAGTTCTCCCTGCGCTACCTTAGCCGATATAATGGAACGTAAGGTACCAAAACAAGGGAGCCGGGCTAACCCAACTATTGACCCAAGACATGATTCGGATACAATGCATATAATGCTATAAGTTCGGGGTGCCGCACTGTTGAAAGTGTTCGGACTTATCTTGCCATATTAAGGTGGTGCCATAAGAAGCCCCTGGCAAACTGAACATACCAAGGTGTACGGATGCAATATTAAATAAACATTTATAGGAAAATGTGCCGATAGGAATAATAAGCTGACGCTATATATTATCTCCTATGGATGAATAATATGTCTAAGCGTATGTTTACAACGAATGCGCTAAGCAGAAGTAAATAGGACTATTTGACATGTCCTATTCGAGTGCGGGCCGCATTTAGGTATATAAAACAGGTATAACGATCGTGAACAGATTCCACCTAGGTATTCCCTTTGTGCACCAAGCCTTTTGCCTCCTTAGTTTTCTCTCCTATGAAAGTTCGATAATCCGGCTCTTCTGAAGAGGCTGCCCGAAAGCAGGGCCCTGAAAGATAAAGGGAGTTATTAAAGTAAGTTGCGGCTGAACCGCACTGTTTACTACGTCACTATTGCGCCTCCGCCTACGCCCATGGTATTTTGAGTGCGTAATTGTGTACGCGCGGCACGAATGCTGCCTTGATGGGGCTGGAGTGGAGGCCAGACTGCTAGTCGCGCTCTTGGCATGCCTGGCGATCCTGTTGCGGGGTACTCCGGACTCTCTTGACGGTGTTCAGGGTTGTTGTCGCGGGATTGGTGGTTTGCAGGAGATGGTTGCTTTGTACTTCTGCCGCGAGGGCTGCAGTATGATCTTATGTACGGAGAGAGTGGTCCATGTTTCCGTTAACTGTTATGACCCAGCAAGGTCCTGGCATCTTGAGCTTGAGGTATGCATAGTGTGGTACCGCATTGAATCGAGCGAATGCGGTTCGTCCAAGTAGTGCATGATAACCACTACAGAAAGGGATGATATCAAAGATTAACTCCTCGCTTCGGAAGTTATCCGGAGATCCAAAGACCACTTCCAGTGTTATGGAGCCCGTGCAATGGGCCTCTACTCCTGGAATTACACCTTTGAAGGTGGTTTTGGTGGGCTTGATCCTTGAAGGGTTGATGCCCATTTTGCGCACTGTGTCCTGATAAAGCAGGTTCAGGCTGCTGCCGCCATCCATAAGGACTCACGTGATGTGGAATCCGTCGATTATTTGGTCTACGACCAATGCGGCTGAACCGCCATGACAGATGCTGGTAGGGTGATCCCTACGATCAAAAGTGATCGGACAGGCTGACCATGGGTTGAATTTTGGGGCGACTGGCTCCATCGCATAGACGTCCCATAGTGCTCGCTTCCGTTCCCGTTTGGGAATGTGGGTGGCGTAGATCATATTGACCGTTTTCACCTGGGGAGGAAATTTCTTCTGTCCCCCCGTGTTCGGACGCCGGGGCTCCTCGTCATCATCACTATGCAGCCCCTTGTCCTTGTTCTTGGCGTTTATTTTACCGCCCTGATTGAACACCCAGCAGTCTCTATTAGTGTGGTTTGCTGGCTTATCCGGGGTGCCATGAATTTGGCATGAGCGATCAAGTATGCGGTCCAGACTGGACAGTCCCTGATTGTTTCTTTTGAACGGGTTTTTTACGCTGACCAGATTTTGAGCCATGGAATCCGGTGTTGACTGTCGTGTCTTTAGTGTTGTCGCCGTTGTTTCGTCGCTTATGTCTGTTGCGCTGTGGCCTACCGTTAATGTCGTGGACATCTGAAGTGCCGGAATTTATTGGCGTTGTGCTACTGCGAGCCAACCAGCTGTCCTCGCCCACGCAAAAGCGGGTCATGAACGTCGTGAGGGCTGCCATGGACTTTGGTTTTTCCTGGCCGAGGTGTCGGGCGAGCCACTTGTCGCGGATATTATGCTTAAAGGCCGCCAGGGCTTCGGCGTTCGGACAGTCGACAATTTGGTTCTTTTTAGTTAGGAACCGAGTCCAGAATTTCCTGGCTGACTCTCCGGGTTGTTGGGTAATGTGACTCAAGTCATCAGCATCCGGTGGCCGCATGTACGTACCTTGGAAGGTACCGAGGAACGCGTCCTCCAGGTTTTCCCAACTGCCAATGGAATTTGCCGGCAGGCTATTTAGCCAGTGTTGGGCCGGTCCTTTGAGTTTAAGGGGAAGGTACTTGATGGCGTGTAGATCGTCACCGCGGGCCATGTGAATGTGGAGAAGGAAATCTTCGATCCATACTGCGGGGTTTGCCGTGCCATCATGCGATTCGATGTTTACGGGTTTAAACTCTTCTGGGAATTCATGATCCATCACTTCGTCAGTGAAGCAGAGGGTGTGTGCGGCGCCTCTATGCCGGGCTATGTGGCTACGCAGTTCGAATGAGTCTGGTTGGCTATGTTCGGCCCGTACGGACTTGTTGATAGTGTATCCAGCGTGACCATCATCGTCACATGTTGGGGCGCTCCCCCGCGATCCGTAGATCGATCTTGGCTGTCCTGCCTTGTTTTCCAGTATATCTAACAGGTCCTGCCTATTGCCCCGGGCCGTAGTGTATTGGCATAGGGGTGCCGGCTGGTATTCGGGCTGATATGCCGTTTTATCCCGGCAATGAGGTGGCCGGTCAGCCGCCTGGCGCTCGAGTCCGTATTTCTCGGCTGCCAGGACTTCAGTCCATCTGTCTGTGAGCAGGTCTTGATCAACTTGGAGCTACTGCTGCTTCTTTTTCAGGCTCCTCGTAGTGGCCATAAGCCGGCGCTTGAAGCGCTCTTGCCCTACGTGGTCCTCAGGCATGCCGAACTCGTCGTCGCCGAGGCTAATCTCGTGTTTGGAGGGGGACGTTTAGTTGTCCTCCTCTGGGTATCCGTCCATCGCCTGTTTGTCTGGGCTGACCTGCCTGTCTTCCTGTTCGATCTACTCGAAGGCAGGCTGGTCGGGGTTGTATTCATCTTCGACACCATCCGGACTGTTTTCGTCTCCTGTGCCGGTATTGCTGTGGCGGGGCTTGGAGTGGCGCCGACAACGCCCATGCTTTACTTTCTTCCTTGAGGGGTTATCTTCCATAGCCTCATCGCCATTGATTTCTTTTGGAGTGTCCACCATATATATATATATATATATATATATATATATATATCGTATGAGGAGGTGGCTGTCCAGCGCCCCGTGGGCGGTGGTTCCTGTTCTTCTCCTACATCGTCGTCTAAACCGTCGATGTCTTCAGAGTCGAAGTCAAGCACGTCGGTTAAATCATCGATCGTGGCGATGAAGTGGGTGGTGGGTGGCAAATGAACTCCCTCGTCGCCCGCTTCTCACTTGAGCCGGACATAGTTCGGCCAAGAGTCTCCTGACAAAGAGAGAGACTTTAACGAGTTCAGCATGTCGCCAAAGGGCGAGTGCTGGAAGATATCCGCAACGGTGGACTCCATTACCGGAGCCCAACCAGATTCGGCGGGCTCGGGGATGCGCGGAATGGACCCTACAGCCGGACATGAGTCCGGGGGTCCAGTGTCATAGGCTTCCTTGGGGATGAAGTCTGTGTTCGGCTCTACCGCCGATGAGTGTGCGGCCTCCGGTGCGGGGTCCATCCACCCATCCTCGAACGACGCGATCTGCCCTGGATTTATGTCCGGAGCTCCTGCAGGTGCGATATCCCGAGTATTGTTAGGCAGCAGGTCTAAGCCGTGCTCGCTGTGACTATTTGGTGCTCCTGGCATAGGCCCGAGTCCGTCGAAGATCAAGTCTCCGCGGACATCGGCCGTGTAGTTCAAGTTTCCTAACCTGACCTGATGGCCAGGGGCATATATGTCGATCTGCTCTAGATGGCCAAGAGAATTGCCCATAGTGCGAAGCCGCCGAACACGAAGATCTGTCCAGGGAGAAAAGTCTCACCCTGGAATGTGTTGTTGATGATTGAAGGAGCCATCGAGCCTTGAAGCGACGACACAGAGGAACTCTCAATGAAAGCACCAATGTCGATGTCAAAACCGGTGGATCTCAGGTAGGGGGTCTCGATCTATGCATCTAAGGCTAATGGTAACACGAGGCAAGGGACATGATGTTTTACCCAGGTTCGGGCCCTCTCGATGCAGGTAAAACCCTACTTCCTCCTTGATTTATCTTGATGATATCAGTATTTAGAAGAGTTGATCTACCACGAGATCATAGAGGCTAAACCCTAGAAGCTAGCCTATGATGATTATGATTGTGTCTCTAAGGACTAAACCCTCCGGTTTATATAGACATCGGAGGGGGCTAGGATTTACAGAAAGTCGGTTACAAAGAAGGAAATCTATTATCCGGATCGCCCAGCTTGTCTTTCACGCAAAGCAGAGTCCCATCCGAACACGGGACGAAGTCTTGACTCCTGTACCTTCACGGTCCAACAGTCCGGCCAAAGTATATAGTCCGGCTGTCCGGATACCCCCTAATCCAGGACTCCCTCAGCGGCCGCCTAGGGGGGCGATGCAACAGTCAGCGGCAACGGAGCAGGTGGCTCCGAGGAGGGCGGCAACATGGAGACCTGGCCTGACAACGACGACGAGTCACGTCCCGCCCGGAGCACTGCCAACACCGGCGCAGGCCCCTCTACTGGGCCGCCCGCCCGAGGCGGCAGGCGCAAGCGGAAGCAAGGCGCTGCCCTGTTTGGCAGCATGCTGAAGAAGCCCAAGAATCCGGCCTTGGCGACCAGGCAGAAAGAAGTCGCGTCCAAGGTGGCGAAGTACCAGAGGCAGCCGAAGGTGCCAGTCATGGTGTCAGCATAAGTATCCTTCTCAGGTTTCCACCTCTTTGCCGATCTTGCCTAAAAACATTTTGTCTTGTTTTCCCATCTCAGGGCCCGGCTCACCCTCGAGAAGTAGGCCGCTGCTTCGGCCATCAGGTCGGCAGAAACCTCCACCACCAGCCGGCGGATCGACCCGGCTGCCAACCTCCAGGAGGCGCAGGAGCGGAACGCGCGGGAGGCGCGTGAGGAAGAGGCCGACCGCCTGGCGAAGGCGGAGGCGGACAAGGCCGCCGCATCTGCGGCGAGGAAGCTGGCGCAGGTAGAGGCCAACGCTGTAGAGAAGGAGCGGCTTGCAGAGGCCACACGCCGCCAGGAGCCGTTGCTCGTGACTCCTCTGAACTCCGTGCCACCTCCGCCGGAGTTTGTGGTGATGACTGGAGGAGTCGGCGACGAGAAGCCGGTCATGGAGAGGGAGGGAGGCGACGTGTCCATGCCGGACGTCATCGTGCCGCAGCCACCACCAATCGGCGGAATGCAGGAAGAGCAGCCGGCCGCTCTGCCTGTGCCAACAGCCGGGGACGTAGTGGTGACGGACCTGACTCCTGAGGTGCGCACACCTGCGCGCCGCCGTCTCGCGAAGGCGGCCTCGGCAACACGGCCGCTGGAGGCCGGTGCCACGAGCTCATCGGTCCCCGACACCGAAGCGACCAGCGCTGCGCCCGCTTGCTGGGTACGCGGAGGTGGGACGGACGCCCTGGCCCAAGCGTCCCTTGACGTCCAGGCCAAACTCCGGGCCGAAGCCGAAGCCCTCAAGCGATCCAACGAGGCGTTCCTGGAGTCACGGGCAGCCATCCGCGTAAGTTTCATTTGCTTCTCTTTATTTTAATCTTCTTGCTTTCTTCATGGGGGCGCGCAAGCGCACCCACTGGGTGTAGTCCCCATGTTTCTGGCCGGCTGCTGAGTAGGCGGTCCGGAACATTAACTTGCGGGTGCCAAATGCTGACTTTATCTGATATCCCTTTCGCAGGATTACCACAATCTTCGCGCTGTCACCTTCAACTCCAGGTCCGGGAGCTGGAGACGCAGACCGCCCACTTGTCCGAGAGCTGGAGTAAGCTTCAATTTCCCTTCTTTGCGGGGGCGCGCTGGCGCACCCGCGGGCTATAGTCCCTGAGGTTCGGGCCGACTGCTGAGCAGTTGGGCCGAATCTTCCCAGTGACTTTATTTTTGCTGGCAACTTCTTCTCTATGGGGGCGCGATAGCGCACCCGCAGGCTGTAGTCCCCGAGATTCGGGCCGACTGCTGAGCAGTCGGGCCGGATCTCCCTGGCAACTGCATCCCTCTTTGTTATTTGACTGGCATTCTTTCTTCTTTCTTTTTACAGAGGCCAACGCCGCCTTGCAGCAGCAGCTGGGTGAAGCCAACACCGCCCTGCGCGGCAAGGAGGCAGAGTGCAGCAAGCTTGCCGAGGAGTGTGACCGGCTGGTCACTCAGCTCGCGGAGGAGGCGGAGGCCCTCAAGACGGCTCAGAGGGATGCGAAGGCGAAGGAGACCAACCTCCTTGCCGAGATCGAGATCGAGCGCTCCGCTTGGGCCGACAAGGAGGCGTAGATGACGGCCTACTTCAGCAGCATCGAGGACTATGTCAATGGTAAGCTTCATTTTCTTTGTTTCTTGTTTTGAGCTGTCGGCCCTTATCTAGGCCGACTGCTAGTTTCTTACTTTGTCTTTTCTTGCCTTCTGTCCAAGTAGACTTCTTCCCGGGCCACTCCATTGCCGCGAACCAGATCATCAAGGCCCAGCGCGAGGAGCGGAGGGCGGAAGGCGTGCAGATTGCCGCTGACGCCCCTCGGACCCTCAACGAGCAAATCCTCAGCATCCAGGTCTGTCTTCGGCCCGCCCATCAAATGCTGCGCCGTCTTCAGCGTGTCGGGGCCCAGGTGATTTCTTCCCTTTGGCCAGACGTGCAGGCTCCGTGCACGCCTAGTCGGACTGCCGACTGGCTGGAGGTGGTGTCCGGCCAGCTGGAGGCCTGGAAGGGCTCTGCAGCCCAGGTAGGAGCGCGCCGAGCCCTGGAGTTCATCAAGGCGTGGTACCCTGGCCTAGATCTAGCCTAGTTGACCACGTTTCGGCTGGAGGCGCAAGAGGAGCTAGCAGTGGTGGAGGCCGAGCTTATCAACAGGGCAGCGGCGATCGCCGAACTCACGACACCAGCGTCTTCATCCAGTAGGTAGTCGAGGAAGGCGTCGAAGCACCGCTGGAGTGGCTCTGGCTGAACCTAGAGGACAGCAAGGATTCGGCTGAAGTCATCGACTCCAGTGACGAAGGGGAGGAGGAGGAGGAAGAGGAGGAGAGCGAGGACGACGTGCCGGAGGTTGGAGCGGATGGTCAGCCCCAAGCTAACCAGGCCTCAAGCAACGATTCGTGCTCCAAAGCGCCGACTGCTGCTGGGGCCGCCAGGCGGAGACCGACCAGCTGCACGTTCCTCCGACGGACGCCGCCGACTCTGCAATCCAGCCTTCCGCCGCCCGACTGGTGCCGCCGACTCCACCGCTCAGCCGGAGCCGCCTGCTGCACCAACTGGCACAGCCGACTCCATCATTAAGCCGGAGCCCTCTGCTGCACCAACCGGCACCACCGACCCCAACGTCTAGCCGGAGTCCTCTACTGCACCAACCGGCACCGCCGACCCCAACATCCAGCCAGAGTCTTCTACTGCTCCTTAGGGTGCTTTTTTCTTTTCGTGCTTGCTAGTTTGGACAACTTGATTAAATTTGCGTAGTTCCTCCCATGGGGTGTATAGGAAACTTTTTTGAATGCCGGCCGATAGGCCTTTATCTATGTAAATATCTTATCACAATTTATGTTTTGCTTTGTCGGCTTCTAACTTCTCTTGCTTTATAGTCCTTGCTTTTTTCCTTTGCCGCCCTCCCTTGGCTATCCTCTTGCCAACCAAGCAGCCGCTCTGCAGACTACGGCTGGGTTGAGTACTTAGCTTTTTGCGGGAGGGCTAGTACTTAGCCGCTTGGAGCAATGGCAAGACAAGAAGAAGTCGGCCGAACAGGCGCGGTGCCAGCCTCAACTATATACGTTTTTTCCTTAGCTGTTTTTCATGTGGGCACTGTTTTGCAACCCCTGCCCGCCATTCAGTCGCTCTGCGAGCTGAGGCTTTTGACAAGGGATGTTTCTGGTGCCAACACACTACTTGTCCGGATGCAGGAAGCAACATATAGTAGAAGGCGGCAAGCCTCCGAGCCGACTGGTCAAACCCAGTGCCAGGCGGAAATAATAAAACACTATACACTCATAGGCATAACACTTATCATATAGATAAAAGGAGGGTAGTCCCCGAGTTCTTCTCGAGGGACCCGGAGTCCTCGTACATAATACAAAAGGTAGCGTGATACATACTGCTTTGAACTGTAAAATCTCCGGAGGTGGTTTTGTAGGACCTTGAAGCATGTCTAGAGGGGGGGGGGGGTGATTAGACTACTTGACCAATAAAAACTTAACCTTTTCCCTATTTTAGAGTTTGGCAGATTTTAGCTATTTTAGGACAAGTCAAGCAATCATCAAACAATTCAAGCAAGCATGCAAAGAGTATATAGGCAGCGGAAATTAAAGCATACAACTTGCAAGGAAAGTAAAGGGAAGGGTTTGGAGGATTCAAATGCAATTGGAGACACGGATGTTTTTGGCGTGGTTCCGATAGGTGGTGCTATCGTACATCCACGTTGATGGAGACTTCAACCCACGAAGGGTAACGGCTGCGCGAGTCCACGGAGGGCTCCACCCACGAAGGGTCCACGAAGAAGCAACCTTGTCTATCCCACCATGGCCGTCGCCCACGAAGGACTTGCCTCACTAGCGGTAGATCTTCACGAAGTAGGTGATCTCCTTGCCCTTACAAACTCCTTGGTTCAACTCCACAATCTTGTCGGAGGCTCCCAAGTGACACCGAGCCAATCTAGGAGACACCACTCTCCAAGAAGTAACAAATGGTGCATTGATGATGAACTCCTTGCTCTTGTGCTTCAAATGATAGTCTCCCCAACACTCAACTCTCTCTCATAGGTTTTGGATCTGGTGGAAAGAAGATTTGAGTGGAAAGCAACTTGGGGAAGGCTAGAGATCAAGATTCATATGGTAGGAATGGAATATCTTGGCCTCAACACATGAGTAGGTGGTTCTCTCTCAGAAATGGTAAGTTGGAAGTGTAGGTTCGTTCTGATGGCTCTCTCCATGAATGAAGAGGAGGTGGAGGGGTATATATAGCCTCCACACAAAATCTAACCGTTACACACAATTTACCAAACTCGGTGGGACCGAATCGTTAAACTCGGTCGGACCGATTTAGTAAACCTAGTGACCGTTAGTGATTTTCGGTGGGACTGACATGCATCTCGGTGAGACCGATTCGGTTAGGGTTAGGGCATAACGTAATCTCGGTAAGACCGATTACACAAACTCGGTGAGACCGATTTGGTAATAAGCTTTCCAGAGAGTTGGTCAGGTAAACTCGGTGGGACCGATTTGCTCTTTTCGGTGAGACCGAAATGTTACAAAAAGGAAACAGAGAGTTTACATTGCAATCTCGGTGGGACCGATCGCTCACTTCGGTTAGACCGAAACGTTACGAAGGGAAACAGAGAGATTACAACCCCATCTCGGTGAGACCGAGATCCCTATCGGTAAGACCGATTTGCTTAGGGTTTGTGGCAGTGGCTATGACTTTTGGAATCGGTGGCGCCGGATAGGAAGAATCGGTGTGACCGATTTTGGCTTTGGGTTTAGGTCATTTGTGGATGTGGGAAAGTAGTTGAGGGTTTTGGAGCATATCACTAAGCACATGAAGCAAGAGGCTCATTAAGCAACACCTCATCCCTCCTTGATAGTATTGGCTTTTCCTATAGACTCAATGTGATCTTGGATCACTAAAATGTAAAATGAAGAGTCTTGAGCTTTTGAGCTTGAGCCAATCCTTTGTCCTTAGTATTTTGAGGGATCCACTTTCATCATCCATGCCATGCCATTCATTGAGCTTTCCTGAAATAATAGTCTTGGAATAGCATTAGCTCAATGAGCTATATGTTGTTATGAATTACCAAAACCACCTAGGGATAGTTGCACTTTCAATCTCCCCCTTTTTGGTAATTGATGACAACATATAGATCAAAGCTTCGACAAATGATAATAAGATTGAATAACATCGTCGCTTTGAGAAGTATGTGATAAGCAAGAGCTCCCCCTAAATTTGTGCATGGGTTAAGATTTGCTTTGGACTGCAAATGCACAATGAATTAGGCTCATGGGTTACTCTTCCATGTCACATACATCTTGGTGGAGCGCTCAAAATAATAAACAATGAATACATGCACTCATCACCAAGCATAGTGAGTGATCACATAAGATAGATAGGATAATATCAAGCATGCATAAGTGTAGCTTATGATCAAACACATGATCATCAATGTCTCACAAGCATAGTATCTCAACCAAAAGCAAACAAAGTTTAAAGACCACCAAATAAAGCAAGAGAGAACAAAAGCAACACACTCTCTCTCGAAGCCTATGATCTATACATTTTTCTCCCCCTTTGGCAACAAGTTACCAAAAAGTTCATAGAAAATGCATAGTGCTAGATCGACTCTCAGGCTTGATCTTCTGGTGGTGGTGTCCTGATGAGTCCAAGGACGAAGGCTTCAGTTGAAGTAGAGGGTGCTGGAGTGGATGTTGGAGCTGGTTGCACTAGAACTATAGGGGCAGTAGATGGTGCTGAAGTTGTTGCTCTAGTGTCTGTCACTGGCACTGCAACTGACCTCTGGGCTCTGGGCACTCTGGCAAACACATTGGTGGTAGTCTTGCCCTGTCTCGCCTGCATATCATCCTGCAACTGCTCTACAACTGACTGAATCTCAGTTACTTTAACATCAAGGTCATGGAATTTGAGTTCCATGATTCTCTCAAGGCTCTCCTGATTCTGAGTGAGGGTGGCCAGTCCTTTCTCAATCCTCAGTGTAGATGCTATCAAGTAACCAAGCTGCTCCTGTTTGGTTTTCAAGAAATATGCAGATGCCTCCTCTTGAGTTGGCATCTTGGCAGCCTTTTCCTTCTTTGCCTTCTCCTTCTTCTCTTGAGCTTGAACTGATTGTGGATCATCTTCATTCATGACAACGTCATTGTCCTCAAAGTCTGGATAAAGTGGAAAATGTTCCTTATCCAACTGATATTTCCTTGTGCCCATCTTTGAGTTGATCAATTCCTGAATCTGAGGTGCATATCCACAGCTCCTCTTCTGATCTACTGCATTCCTCTTGATTGTTTCAATCATTAGGCTCATGACTTTGAACTTCTATGGCACATCAAACACATGCAGCATGTTGATGGCATGCCCTCCAATCATGTTATGGTCACCAGACTTGGGCAACAAAGTGTGCCTCAGAATCCAATTAATGGTTGGCAATCCTGACAGCAGAAAGTGAACTGATCCAAACTTGTGAGTCTCTTCTGCCTTGTCTGGAATCTCCTTGTACATGTGAGCCATGGAGTTGTGATCCATCTTCTTCTTTGCATAAATGTCCAGGTCATCCTCATTTTCCTTGGGGGCATTTATCAGACTTTCCCATTCTTCAACAGTGGATTGGTACCTTGTACCTTCAGACATCCAAACAATTCTAAAATCTGGATAAAAATGTGCTGTGGAGTAGAACTGCATGATATGCTCATCATTCCAGTGGGTGAACTTCTGTCCAACAAAATCAGCAACTCCACAAGCAACAAAGCTTTCTTGCACTCCAGGATAGTGCTGCTCATTATCCTTGATGTAGGTCCAGTCGACCCACCTCATGTCACAGACTATAGGCTTCTTGTCCAACAGAATTGTTTCATAAAAGTCCTGCTGTTCCTTTGTATGGAACCTGTAGTCAACAGCAGTTCTTCTTCTTGAAGCATATGGATCTTCCATCCTCCACAGTCTCAGCCCTGAATCCTTCCTGATTCTCATGTCCTAAGCCACTAGATGGGCATTATTGTGGTCTGGTATCTTGGGCTTGAGCTTTCTTAGGACCTGTCCTTCTTCATCGTCATCTTCAGCAACATTTGGCACTGGGGCCTTGTTCTTCTCAGCAGCTGGAATACTCCTAGTATTCCTCTTTGGAACTTGCTTGGCCTTGGAGGCAGCTTTGGGTGCTTCCTTGGGCTTGGATGTTGCAGCCCCTGATCTGATTGCATCACCCATAAGCTTAGGTGCCTTAGGTGCTGGTGCAGCATCCTCTTCCTCTTCATTAGAATCTCTTCTCATAGAGGGCTTTCCAAGGACCTTGGTAGTTCTGGTTCTTGCTCTCTTCTTTTTCTTGTCCTGATCACCATCATCCTCTGATTCAATTGTGAACTTCATAGTTTCACCAGTGGGGACTTTCTGAGGTTTGGAAGAAGTGACTTTCTTCTCAGGTGCTTCTTTGGGTTGAGCCTGAGCTGGCACTTGAGTGGACTTTCTGGCCTTTGGCATTGGTGTCCTCTTGGCAGGAACTTTCTTCTTCAGACCTGGCTTAGTGCTATGTGCAGAGCCATATTCCTTCTTGAGCACCACTTTCTTGGAAGTGGCCTCATCTTCCTCAGCTTTGTAATCTTCATCCTCTAAATCTGAAGTTCTTTTCCTCCTTTGCCTAGTTGCAGCCTTAGGCAAATTGCTAGGAGTACTTCTGCTCCCTTCATCTGTAGTTGAGGGACTAGTGCCCTCACTCAAGTCCATCTGCTCTACTGACCTGTTCTGGCTGTCACTCTGATCTGACATACTGCAAAAGCTGACTGCTGACCCTGTGAAGAGTTATAGATGAGATAGAATAGATGAGCATCACAAAATGCAGAGATTTTTGCAAAAGAATGATTCAAAAGTTCAGTTTTAGTTTTCCACAGAAAGCATTTCGGATCAACCGATTTTCAAACTCGGTGATACCGAAGCAGTTTTGGAACCTAAACTGATGATCTCGGTTGGACCGAGTCACAGTTCGGTGGCACCGAGACTGCTAGGGTTTCACAGAATCCTCAAATCGGTCGCACCGATTAGTAATTCTCGGTCAGACCGAGAGTCACTAGTGCAATGGCATAAGCCAAATCGGTGAGACCGAGTTTTTCAACTCGGTGGGTCCGAGATGGTTTCGGCGGAAACCTAACCCTAAAAATTTGAATCTCATCTAATCTATGGACTACTTTGGCTGGATAGAAGAGTTTCAATCGTGGCAAGATTCAATAAAAATACAATGTGCTTGGAATCAGACGTGGATAGCACAAAGATCAAGTCCATACCCTAACTTGGTGGTGGACTTGCTACGACGGCAACAGTGGGGACAAATTCCATTGACGGTGGCAGAGACCAGCGACAGGAGGCTGCTGGCAACGAGGAGACGATCCGGAGACCTCCGATGGCAGAGCGAGCTATTGCGCGGGCGAAGGGTTTCGGAGAAATTTCCAAAATTTTGCCCGTGGCTATATATAGCCTGACCCTGTCGGTGTGACCGAGTGGAACAACTCGGTGGCACCGAGATGCATAACTGTGTTCAGTTACAGCAAATCGGTGAGACCGAAAAGTTCAAATCGGTTGCACCGAGATTGAAAACTCAGATCAACTTGGTGATCTCGGTAGGACCGAAATGGAGGTATCGGTCTGACCGGGAATCACAAAGAGGTTTTGGAAGTTTAAGTCTATGACGAATCGGGGACTCCGAGTGCTCCTCACACAGAGTGGTTCGAATCTGACTTGATCAAATTTTGTGATGTAGCATGAATAGAGTTTGAGATGAGAAAAGCATAGATAGCTAAAGAAGGTTCTTAGGCATTCTTGTCCATCCACTTGGCAAAAGAAAAGAACCAAACAATCAAAACAACAAGTGGATGTCCTTGAATGAGTAAAATATGCACCAACATGCTCACACAATAAGATGGCAAATGAAATATGTGGCAAAGCATGCACAACCAATTCTAGCATCTATCAAACAATTGGCGATGACTAGGTCATCTATATATGAGTATATTGACTTAGGAGTCAAATGAGAACATTTGATCATAGGTCATACTCATCGTTTAAGCTCAAGTGGGGTTACCACTTTTACATAATGCATTGATGTGTTCACACCATTAGAGTTGCTTTGAATCAATTCTTAGAGTTAAGCTCCCCCTAGATGTGAGATCCCCCTTAGAGGGATGAACTAACCTTGGGTTTTGTCGATGATGACTTCATGTAGGTGTTGAAGATGTGGATGCTCAATGTTGGTGTAGATCATTTGGAGCAATCCTTTGGAGTGAGTTGCACTTTCAACTTACCTACATGGGTTAGTCCCACAAGGAACAAACAAGAATATCCATAGACATAGAGTGATGCACACACAAGATGATGTCCATGAAATCATTAGGTTACCTTGTCCCTTGCCTTACCAACATGAGGGTTTGTGACTCCTTGAACTAGTGCAAGATGTGGAAGTTGATTGCACTTGTTCTTGCCAAAATGATATGAGTGAAGAATGTTGGCAGAGTCACCCTCAAGAACTCTCTAGTTCTTCTTCTTCGGGATCCACATCATCTTGATGGGAATCCTTGGAGTTGTAGTTGTACTTGATGAAGTAGAACTTGACGTAGTCTTGGGGACCCACTTGAACGAGGCTTTAGGTGCTTCTTCAAATGCATCAATCTCTTCTTGAAGCTTGTCCTTGCCTTTGTTCTTGTGGTCTTGTGGTGGAAGATCATCTTGAGCTTGTGTTCCCTTGAAGGAAGTAGGATCATACTTCTCTTGTTGAGGAACAAACTTCGTCTTGGGGTATTGATCTTCTTCCCACTCAACTCCATTGGCATTGAACTTTCGTTCAAAACCAACACCTTGATTCTTCCGGTGCCTTCCTTGCTTGCGTACAATTTCCTCGAATTGCTTACTCCCGGCAAGGCTCTTGTAAACACCTTTCTCTATAATTCCCTTCAATAAGCTATTTTCTTGCTCAAGTGTAACTTGGCTAAGAGAATCATTAGTGGAATCAAGAGAACTACTAGAAGCAACAATATTGGATTTGACATTATTATTGTTACTACTAGAGGAAGTATCTTTCTTGTACTTGTTACTAGACTTGACTTGAGGCATGTAAGTAGATAAGAGTAAACGCTTGGCAATGTAATAAGAACTTTTCTTGCGAAGATCATCATTGATTGCTTTTAAGAACTCATGCTCTTGCTCAAGATTGAGCTTTTCAAAGCGTAACTTCTCATGAGCCCTTAAAAGTTCTCGATGATCTTCGTAGATAGTTTCATGAGCTAACTTAAGAGAGTTTAGTTCTTTAGTTAGAAGCTCAATCTTCTCCTTATCATTGTCATTCGTTTTATCTTGATTAGCATGATTAATTGACGTTTCATCATAGTATTCATCACTAGAGTTGTCAACAAGTAAATCATCATCCACAAGCAAGTCATCTTCATCACTATTGAAATCAACATACTCAGGATGTGTTACCTTTGGACCTTTGGCCATGAAGCATCTTCCAACACCTTCATTTGGTGAGTCAAATATGTCGTAGGAGTTGGTTGACACAAGTGCTAGACCGGCAACACCTTCATCTTGAGTATATTCGGAGTCGGAGTGATAGCTTCTCTCGGAGTGATTGTCGGAGTCGGAGCCGGATACCCATTCACCAACATGAGCTTGATGTCTTCGTTTTGTGTAGCTCCTTGATGACTTGTCCTTCCTTTCCGAATCCTTGCTTCTCCGTGAGGGTCTTCGTTCATAACGATCATCTCTACTCCTCCTCTCTCTTGGTGGTGATTCTTCTCTTTTGCTCCTTCTTCTTGAAGAATCTTCTCTTCTTTTGTAGGGTGCCGTACACTCATTGGAGTAGTGTCCGGGTCTCCCACAATTGTAGCAATTGCGCTCTCGACTAGAAGATCTTTTGTCATTGTAAGACCTTGACTTGGAGCTTCTTTCTTTGCTTCTACTCTTGTAGAATTTGTTGAAGTTCTTCACCATTAAGCTCAATTCTTCATTGAAGGTTGGTTTCTCACTTGATGATGTGGGGGCTTCACTTGAGGCTTTGTAAGCACCACTTGACTTGTTGTGAAGTTCCTCCTTATCCTTGAGTGACATCTCATGAGCAACAATTCTTCCAATGACTTCCGTTGGCTTGAGATCTTTGTAGTTTGGCATCATTTGAATCAATGTGCACACGGTATCATACTTTCCATCCAATGCTCTTAGAATCTTCTTGATGATGAATTTGTCGGTCATCTCTTCACTCCCTAAGCCGGCAATCTCATTTGTGATAAGAGCAAGCCTAGAGTACATTTCAGCGACACCTTCACCATCCTTCATTTTGAACTTGTCAAGCTGACTTTGGAGCACATCCAACTTGGATTCCTTGACGGACTCGGTACCTTCATGCATATCAATCAAAGTATCCCAAATTTCCTTTGCATTCTCAAGACGGCTGATTTTGTTGAATTCTTCGGGGCACAATCCGTTGAAGATGATATCACAAGCTTGAGCGTTGTATTGCAGCATCTTCAATTCTTCCGCATTAGCTTCACGGTTCGGTTCTCTCCCATCGAAAATTCACCTTGCAAGCCAATACAAATAATTGCCCAAACGGCGGGGTTATGTCCAAGAATATGCATTTTCATCTTATGCTTCCAACTAGCAAAATTAGTACCATCAAAGTAAGGACCTCTACGGTGATAATTTCCCTCGCTAGACGCCATACTCTCCTAGGTTGTGAAACCAAGGCTATGACCACCAAAAGCTATGGAAATCAAAGCAAATGGAGACCAAAGCTCTGATACCACTTGTAGGACCTTGAAGTATGTCTAGAGGGGGGTGATTAGACTACTTGACCAATAAAAACTTAACCTTTTCCCAATTTTAGAGTTTGGCAGATTTTAGCTATTTTAGGACAAGTCAAGCAATCATCACACAATTCAAGCAAGCATGCAAAGAGTATATAGGCAGCGGAAATTAAAGCATGCAACTTGCAAGAAAGTAAAGGGAAGGGTTTGGAGGATTCAAACGCAATTGGAGACACGGATGTTTTTGGCGTGGTTCCGATAGGTGGTGCTATCGTACATCCACGTTGATGGAGACTTCAACCCACGAAGGGTAACGGCTGCGCGAGTCCACGGAGGGCTCCACCCACGAAGGGTCCACGAAGAAGCAACCTTGTCTATCCCACCATGGCCGTCGCCCACGAAGGACTTGCCTCACTAGCGGTAGATCTTCACGAAGTAGGCGATCTCCTTGCCCTTACAAACTCCTTGGTTCAACTCCACAATCTTGTCGGAGGCTCCCAAGTGACACCTAGCCAATCTAGGAGACACCACTCTCCAAGAAGTAACAAATGGTGCGTTGATGATGAACTCCTTGCTCTTGTGCTTCAAATGATAGTCTCCCCAACACTCAACTCTCTCTCATAGGTTTTGGATCTGGTGGAAAGAAGATTTGAGTGGAAAGCAACTTGGGGAAGGCTAGAGATCAAGATTCATATGGTAGGAATGGAATATCTTGGCCTCAACACATGAGTAGGTGGTTCTCTCTCAGAAATGGTAAGTTGGAAGTGTAGGTTCGTTCTGATGGCTCTCTCCACGAATGAAGAGGAGGTGGAGGGGTATATATAGCCTCCACACAAAATCTAACCGTTACACACAATTTACCAAACTCGGTGGGACCGAATCGTTAAACTCGGTCGGACCGATTTAGTAAACCTAGTGACCGTTAGTGATTTTCGGTGGGACTGACATGCATCTCGGTGAGACCGATTCGGTTAGGGTTAGGGCATAACGTAATCTCGGTAAGACCGATTACACAAACTCGGTGAGACCGATTTGGTAATAAGCTTTCCAGAGAGTTGGTCAGGTAAACTCGGTGGGACCGATTTGCTCTTTTCGGTGAGACCGAAATGTTACAAAAAGGAAACAGAGAGTTTACATTGCAATCTCGGTGGGACCGATCGCTCACTTCGGTTAGACCGAAACGTTACGAAGGGAAACAGAGAGATTACAACCCCATCTCGGTGAGACCGAGATCCCTATCGGTAAGACCGATTTGCTTAGGGTTTGTGGCAGTGGCTATGACTTTTGGAATCGGTGGCGCCGGATAGGAAGAATCGGTGTGACCGATTTTGGCTTTGGGTTTAGGTCATTTGTGGATGTGGGAAAGTAGTTGAGGGTTTTGGAGCATATCACTAAGCACATGAAGCAAGAGGCTCATTAAGCAACACCTCATCCCTCCTTGATAGTATTGGCTTTTCCTATAGACTCAATGTGATCTTGGATCACTAAAATGTAAAATGAAGAGTCTTGAGCTTTTGAGCTTGAGCCAATCCTTTGTCCTTAGTATTTGGAGGGATCCACTTTCATCATCCATGACATGCCATTAATTGAGCTTTCCTGAAATAATAGTCTTGGAATAGCATTAGCTCAATGAGCTATATGTTGTTATGAATTACCAAAACCACCTAGCGATAGTTGCACTTTCAGGTTTGCATTCCATGGCCTCTCCGTCTCCTTGCCTGAATCGTCTCTCTTGCGTGCTATGGGCTTCTGAGCGTCGATCAGATAGTAGGAGTCATTGCCCAGCACCTTGCTGATGATGAAAGGGCCTTCCCAAGGTGACGAGAGCTTGTGCTGGCCAGCTAATCGCTGGATCAGCCAGAGCACAAGGTCTCCCTCTTGGAAGGATCTTCGCTTCACCTTGCGGTTGTAGTATCGGCGCAGACTCTGCTCGTATATGGCGGACCGGCTGAGGGCCAAAAGCTGGCCCTCCTCCAGCAGGTCGACGCCGTCTTATCGTGCCTCCTTGGCATCCACCTCGGTGTACATGGTGACTCATGGGAAGTCGAACTCTATGTCCGTCGGGATGATGACTTCAGCACCGTAGATGAGGAAGAAGGGTGTGAAGCCGGTTGACTTGTTCGGAGTTGTGCGCGGGCTCCAGAGGACAGCCAACAGCTCATCAACCTAGCAGCCGGCCGAACGCTCTAGAGGCTCGACCAGTCGGGGCTTGATGCTGGCCAAAATGAGGCTGTTTGCTCACTCGACTTGGCCGTTTGACTGCGGATGGCAAACATATGCTAAGTCTAGCTGGATGCCCTGCGTCGCGCAGAAACGAGCCAAGCCTCCTTTGGCAAAGTTTGTGCTGTTGTCGGTGATGATGCTGTGTGGTATGTCGTACCGAGTGGTGATGTTAGCGATGAAAGTCACGGCAGACGACCCATTCAGTTTCTTGATTGGCTTTGCTTCTATCCACTTGGTGAACCTGTCCACAGCGACAAGCAGATGAGTCATGCCGCCATGGGCCGTCTTTAATGGCTCCACCATATCCAAACCCCAAACAGCAAAGGGCCAAGCAATGGGGATGATCTTGAGTATAGAAGCTGGCAAGTGTGGCTTGGAGCGGAATTTCTGACACCCTTTGCACTTCTGAACCAACTCTTTGGCTTCTTCTAGAGCAGTCAGCCAGAAGAAACCATGGAGGAAAGCTTTGGCAACAAGTGATCTTGAAGCCGCGTGGTGACCACATTCGCCTTGGTGAATATCTCTGAGGATTGCATGACCCTGATCCGGCTCCACGCAGCGCTGGTACACACCAGTGATACTGCGCCGAACCAGCTCTTTGTTGACTATAGTGTATGCTGCTGCCCGCCGTTGCACTTGTCGGGCTAGGATCTCATCAGTCGGCAGCTCTTTGTTCACCAGGAAGTTGAGGATGGGTTGAGCCCATGAGGCTGCTGCTACTTCTCAACTTGTACAAGGGCGGTTGGGCCAGGAAGCGGTGGGTTGGGGTCGACTGCCGCCTGCTGCTTTGAAGGAGCCCCCGGGCCGACTGCTGCAGTCCCCGGGATGGGCTTTGAAGTCCCCGGACCGGGTGTGACGACAGCAGTCCCCGGGCCGCCTGCCGAAATCCCCGCGCCGGCTTCTGGTATCCTCAAGTCGGATCTGACTGCTTTAGGAGGGGCCGACATGAAGTTGGAGCCGGACTCTGGTGATGGCTTGACAGACGGCTTGAGGAGGTACTGCAAGGCGACGCCATCTGGTATCGCCTGCCGGGTGGAGCCGATTCGTGCCAAGGCATCTGCTTGCTCGTTGTCGTTTCTTGGCACATGGAGGAACTCGCACCCATCAAAGTATCCGCTGAGTTGCTGTACGAGGAAGCGGTAGCTTGCCATATTTGTGTCGCTGGCGTCCCAGTCGCCTGACAACTATTGGACCACCAAGTCGGAGTCACCGTAGCACAGGATCCGGCGAATGCCGAGTTCCTTGGCAAGCCAGAGACTGTGTATGAGTGCCTCGTACTCGGCTGCGTTGTTGGAGGCGGCAAAATGGACTTGCAGCACATATCTGAGCTTGTCGCCTTTAGGAGAGGTGAGGACAACGCCGGCTCCTAGACAGGTGACCATTTTTTAACCATCAAAATACATCCGCCAATGGGTGGAGTCTGGCGCTGGCGGCAAGTACTGGGTCTCGGCCCAGTCGACAAGGATATCGGCCAGCACTTGTGACTTGATGGTGGTGCGAGGCTGGTAGTAGATGGTGTAAGGGCCAGATCAATAGCCCACTTAGCCACTCGGCCAGAAGCATCTTGGCTTCAAATGATCTCAGCAAACGGAGCCGTGCAGACGACAGTTATTGGGTGCTCTTGAAAGTAAGCCTTCACCTTCTTAGCGGCAAAGTGCACTCCATAGCACATCTTCTGATAATGTGGGTAGTTTTGCTTGGACGCAGACAATACTTCACTCAAGTAATATGCCGGTCTTTGGACCGGCAATGCTCTGCCCTCCACTTTGCGTTCTACCACTATGACTGTGCTGACAACCCGACTGGTGGCAAAGATGTAGAGGAGCATGGGCTCCTTCTCAGTCGGAGCCGCCAATATAGGCGGGATTGTCAACATCTTCTTGAGTTGGAGAAAAGCTTCGTCCACCTTGTCGTTCCACTCGAAAAAAGTGGTCTTCTTCATGAGCTGGTACAGGGGAAGAGCCTTCTCGCCCAGCCGACTGATGAAACAGCTAATTGATGCCAGGCAGCCGGTGAATTTCTGCATGTCCAGCAGTCGGGTGGGCACCTCCATCTTCTCAATGGCCTCGATCTTCACAGAGTTTCACTCTATGCCGCGCTCTGAGACAAGGAAGCCGAGAAGCTGGCCGGCTGGTACTCCAAAGATGCATTTCTCCGGGTTGAGCTTGATCTGGAATCGGCGCAGGTTCTCAAAGGTTTCCTTGAGGTCTTCTAGCAGCATGTCACGCTTCTCCGTCTTCACCACCACATCATCCACATAGACATGGGCATTTTTGCCGAGTTGCTTGAGGAGACACTTCTGCATACAGCACTGAAACGTGGCACCGGCGTTTCGCAAGCCGAACGTCATGGTCAGGTAGCAGAAGGCTCCAAATGGTGTGATGAAGGCGGTCTTCAGCCTATCGGCCGGGTTCAGCTTTATCTGATGGTACCCTGAGTATGCATCCAAGAAACTCAACAGCTCGCATCCCGCTGTGGAGTCTATCACTTGGTAAATTCTTGGTAGGGCAAAGGGATCTTTGGAGCAAGCTTTGTTGAGGCTGGTATAGTCAATACACATGCGCCACTGCTTATTCTTCTTCAACACCAGGACTGGGTTGGCCAGCCACTCTGGAAAGAACACTTCCATGATGAATCCGGCTGCCAGAAGCTGGGCTATCTCTTCTCCGGCAACTCTTCTCTTCTCTTCTGACAGGCAGCACAAGGGCTGCCTGACCGGCTTGGCGTCAGGTCGGACCTGTAACTTGTGGTTGATGAAATCCGTGGGAACACCCGGCATGTCTTTCGGAGACCATGCGAAGATGTCCCGATTCACACGGAGGAAATCGACGAGCTCGCTTTCCTATTTGCTGTCAAGGTTTGCACCTACGACAGCGTGCCTCTCCGGGTGCTCCGGGTCCAAGGGTATCTTCGTTCTTTCCTTTGCTGGCTTGAACGAGCTCTCAACCTCTGAGTCCTTGGGGATGGGCGACATTTCCGGCTTCTTGCCTGCCATCGCCACCACCCAGTCAAGGAGCCGCTTCTCAGCTGCAATCACGAGGGACTTGGCCAGCCAGCTGCTATCTGCGGCGCAGGTGGTCGACTTCTTGTAGTCTCCAACTACAGTCAGGATCCTCTTGGTACTCGACATCTTCATCTTGAGGTAAGCATAGTGGGGGACTGCCATGAACTTGGCCAGAGCAGGTCGTCCAAGCAGTGCATGGTAGGGGCTTTCGAGGTCCACCACTTCAAACCAAACTGGGTCACGACAAAAATGATTCTTGTCTCCGAAGAGAACATCAATTTGGGTCTTGCCAATTGGTGAGCAGGAAAGGCCAGGGACAATGCCATGGAATACAGTCTGACTTGGAAGGAGCTGCTTCTGCTTGATTCCCAACTTCTCCATTGTGTCACGTTACAGGACAGTGATGCTGCTGCCGCCATCTATCAAGATTCTGGAGAAACGAGCTGCCCACCTCTCCGTTGCAAAGGTTGCATCTAGGACTAGGGCATACGAACCAGGGGAAGTCATCACTTCCGGGTGATCAGCCCTGCTCCAACTGATGGGCTTCTCAGACCAGTGCATGAATTCTGGAGTATTTGAGGCCACTGCTTGCACTTCTTGCTGTTGTAGCCGTCTCCTGCATCTATCATCGGCCACGCTGGTGAACACAACATATGCTCCGTGTTCCTCTAGATACTCGTCTTGTATGGCGCCGACTGGCCGGGCCGCCGGCTGCAGGGGATGAGGAGGCGGCGGTCCGGCAGGCGGAGGAGGCAGGAGTCCATATCGCTTGGCGATTCTGGTGAGCCAATGATACTTCCGAGTGGTGTGGTTGGACCGCTTTGCGCCGCTATGGAATTTGCAAGGTGCATCTAGGGTCTGCTCTTCTAACGCTTGGGCGCTTGCTGCCCCTCCGGCTGCTGGTCCACGACTGTCGGTACCTGACGGCTGGTGGAAGCCGGCGGAGTGGCCTTCCGCTTGTTGTCGCTTGGATGCTGTCGCCGACTGGTCTCACCAGCCTGAGTCTGAGGGGCCTGAGGTTCCACCTTGCCGGACGCATCAACTAGGATTTCCGCCTTCATGGAGGAGTCGGTCGTGGCATGCTTGTCGGCGATGATCAGCAGCTCGTCGAGTTTCGCAGGCTCGTCGCAGAGAAGTCGATGCTTGAGGAGGGTGCCGACTGAAGTACTCGATTGCCTGCACATCATGCACGCCTTTGCAGGAGTTGTGTATCTCAGCCCAGCACGTGAGATAGTTGCGAGTCGATTCGGTGGGCCCTTGGACGCACAAGGAGAGCTGTCGGGGCTTGGGAGGCCGTTTTTACGTGCTGGTGAAGTTGCGGATGAAGGCTTCGGTGAAATCAACCCAGCTATTGATGCTTCGGGGCTTCGGGCTGTTGAGCCATGTCTAGGCTGTGCCTTGAAGCATGAGTGGGACGTACTTTACGACAACACGCTTGTTGCCGTTCGCTATGTTGACAGTTGTGGAGTAGTCGACCAGCCAGTCCTCCGGCTTCATGGAGCCAGTGTACATGGGCGTATCTCTCGGGTGCGTGAACCCTTTGGGGAAGGGCTCATCTCAGATTCGTGGGCCGAAGCAAGGCAGTCCCAAGGCATCTTCTTCTTCTAGCGCCAGGGATCAGTTGAGGCGATTGATTCGATGGCGGGCGTCGTTCTCTCTGGCTCCCTCTCGGCGGCCAAGGCAGTCACCGAGTGTCGGGTGCGTGACAGGCGGCGGAGTGGGATGCCGTGCTCCGCGAGGCGGTGGAGGAGGTGGGTCGCCTCGCCGCTCTATAGCTCGAGGACGGTCGTCTTTGTCACGCTCGATGAGAAGGCGAGTCCGGTTGCAGCTTGCAGCCGGCTCGTTGCCTCATCTTCCACGGGCGCCGCCAGTTGGCGTCCGGGATGTTGCACGGTGGTCTTGGCGAGGGGGCGGCTCATCGTTCCGCGGAGCGGGCACTTCAGCGCGGCAACCGTCTTCGTGCTGTGCAGCGGCCGCGTCTATGTCACACCCTGATTTTCATGCCAAAACACTTAAGCTAGTAAATCATGATAAAATGTGTTTTGACAAAAACTTTTGAGTGTTTTGGACTTTGCTTGATTGGCTTTTTGTTTGCTGTTTGCAAGTGCTCTAAAAATCAAAAAAATCCTCCAACTCTTATACTCCTTCTCCTTGATCCAAAAACCTCTCCCAATGATCATGCCATGTGTATAGGACATAAAAATAATTTCTTGCAAAAATAATTTGGGCAAATAGTATTTTCAAAAATTAGTTTTTCAAAAACCACAGAATTGAGGTTTGCACTGCAAGTAATTAATTAAGGGAAGTAAAAATCTTTCTAAAAATATATTTGACTCCTATTAGATATAGGATACCCAGAAACCACAAAAATATAATTTTGGAAGTTATTTTACTATTTTATTTAAAAGCTTTTTCTTAAGGCCAGAAATGGTCTTTAATAGGGAAAAATTATTTTATTGCTTCAAAAATATTTGACAAAATTTAGGGAAACTCATAGGACATATATTGTCCATATATAAGAGTTTCAACACATGGTCATGTTCAAAATATTTGTCAAATCCCTCAAAAACCCTTTCTGGATATTTCAAGATTTTGAAATATTTACAAAGGAAATTTTCTCCAAAAATTCCAAGCAAATTCTATCATGTCACATATGACATTTTTGATGATCTTGACTAGTATCATGCCATGGAGAACAGTATAACCTCATGAAACCCTCTCAAAACCATTTCTGTACATTTTAAAGTTTGAGCAACTTTACATTGCCAAACATGTCCAAATGTTCTCAAACCTTGTGAACATGCTCAAATGGTCTAATAATCCATCTAGACCAAATGGCACAGGTTGGAGAACAAGTTAACTTGATCAAAGTGCCCCAAAACCTTTTCTATCCAGAACCAAATTTGAACAACTCTACATTGGAAACTTTCTCCTTTTGATCTCAACTTTTGTGGACATGTTCATAACCTCAAATGATGACACTACACCAAGTGGTGCATCAAGGATAACAGATTTGCATGACTAAATCTTGGGAAGTCCATTTCTGTTGATTTCTAGGGTTCACAAAAGTTGCATTGGCAACTTTGCCCAAATGATCTCAATCTTGGTGGAACATCTTATTTTCTCATGCCATTTGACCCTGTCAAGCCTCATGACGAGGGAAGCCCATTTGCTTGCCCAAACCTACATCAAACACCTTCTGGTAGAAACTTAAAATGCCTGTTTTGGCCATTTCCACTAATCTCCATGACCCTATCTTTTTACCACAGCCCCTTCTAGACCTCCTCTACCTCCAGTAACAATGGCTGCATTTCAGCTCAATTATTTGGTGGTGAAACCCTCACTTTCTCTCTCTGGACAGCCTCTTTCTTTCTCTTCTTCTACCTCTCTCCTCTCCTACAGGCTCACCAGGGCATCCAAGGCCACCACCCCTTTGTTTACTCACCCCCAATACCCCCAGACACAAAAGGACATGCTCATGGTGCATAAACAATGCCAGTGCCTGCAAAGCTCGCGCTCTGGAGCACGCTACAGTGCTCTCTCGCACTGTAGCTCACCCATGCCAAGGGCATACGACAGCCTTGGGCGTCGGGGTGATGTCTCCTGAGGTGGCCTCGGCGTCCGGGACACGGCACGCTGCTGGTCCCCTCCAGAACCTCTCTCCCTCCCCTCTGCAAGCTCCCCCGAGCGCCTCCGTGCATGCTGCCCACGGTGCACCACGGCCACGCCTATTTAAGACATCCCCAACTCTCTCTCTCGTTTTGGTTTGAACCGCCTCTCTCCCGTGCATCTCCGGGACAAGTCCCCTCTACCCCTCACTCCCTCTTTTATTCTCCATGGCCACCATGGTCGTCGTCGGCCTCCTCCTGGCTCCGGCGAACAAGAGCCTTCGGTCCTCTCCTTCGACCACCAGGGGAAGCGCCCCAGGCCATAGGATCCCTCCCGCTCCTTATTCCCTCTACTATTGTGCCCACGGCGTCGCGCTCGTCTCGTACCGAAGCCGCCCGTCGGGGCCAAGGTCACCGTCGCCCCCGTTCCTCCCGGACCGCATGAGTCCCATGGATGTGCGCGGCTCGATCCCCCAAACCCGTCGGTATGCTGGACGCCGCCGGGGACGGCCGGAGTCGCCGGGAAGGGCGCCGGCACGTTGCTCGGCCGACATCCCCTGCCCCTCCTCTGTTTTGAGCGGGAGGTAGGTTGAGGGCCTGCCAGCAGGGCCCGCCTGTAAGTGGCTAAGGCCCCGGGCCCGGGTTAAGTGGAGACGGCCTCCGGCAAGACGTCTTCCCTGATCGAAGGCGTACTCCCGGCAGTGCAACATCGACGTCGCCTGGGTGCCTGGCGCGGCAGAGCAACTGGGCCGGCCCAAGGCTATATCTCGCCATGCACGCACAATGAGGGTAAAAGTTTTCCCTTTTTCTTTTTCCAGTAGAACTTCAGAAATTCATAAATAATTCAAATGGAGTCCAAATTTGATGATTCAAATTTCTACTGACTCTATAAATCATGATCTACCTGTTGGTGCAACATGCACATTTTTCCAGAGACTTTTTCTTCACAAACATTTATCAAATCTTGTTTTTCCTATTTCTGTGATGAACTTTAGAAAATCACAGAGAGCTCAAAATTTATCCAAATGCCATGATTCAAATCCCTAGATGCTTATAAATTCATAGCTAGTTTATGAACATTTTTCTTGATACTTTCTGTACCCCACAAAATAATGAGCCATTTCTTCATGTTTGTCAACTTTGCAAATCCATAGAATATTCATTTGAACTCCAAATCCAGTGAAACCAAAACCTAAATGCTTCTAAAATCATCCTTTGTTAAATGGGTATCTTTGCTCATTTTCCAAAAATATATTTCTGGACACTTCTTGCAAATCCATAAACCTCTTGATTCCATCATATTGAAATGTTTAGAGATGTCCATTAATCAAATCCTAATGAAACCACTTTGGTCATCCCTCATATGACCAGAGGTATCCCAGAAAAGTCCAACTCATATTTTTAGAGCGCTTTTATTTCCTGCCTTGTTGTGTTGCTTATTATGGTTGCTTTCAACGATAGTTGAAGAAGTAGACGAAATGCTCGGAGTTGGACCAGAGATATTTGAAGACCTCGAAGACTTTGTTACAACAGGCAAGCAGCCCTTTGACCATGTCTATGAAACCTTTTTTTATACATGTCATATAGCTCCTTATTATGGTTGCATCGGAATCATGATGAGATGGTAGACCACGTTGGTTGGTTGCCCCTGTTACTTCCTCGTTGATACTTGCATTGTGCATGACCCTACCTTCCTATGAGGGTTATGCCGGTGGGAGTAGTTAGGATGCTAAAATAGTCGCTACGCAAAGTGGGTCAGCGTTATGCATGGAAGGAAACAAGTGTGGGTTGGCATACTTGCAAACAGCCCCAGGGGGTGCCACTGATGCCCTTGGGAGATGATGATGAACTAGGTCACTACTTGGTGGAGAGGTAGTGTACCGAGGCCTGATGAAAGTGTTGTTTACAGAGACGGACTAGATTTAAGATTTGTCGACAGTCCCAACCTTACATGCGCAACCACTCTACCCTTATATGGGAAAGGGCATTATTGATTACCTAGGTCGATACTAGCTTGGAGCCCGCATTACTAGTGACGGGGGAGAGTTGGCGCTCTCTCTCGGGACGGGGTCGTGCCAGGTAGGGCGGCCATGACTGTCTTTACAGGGCACCGGACACACCGTTGGTACCCCGTTCTTGTGGTATGTGATGAATATGGGAGCGAGGCTCCACAACTTCATGATGTGAAATGTTAGGCACGGGGGTTACTACCAATCGAGTGGACTCCATGTTAGTGTCGTCTAGGGAAAGATAGTGATCGGGTGCTTACCCCGGGTACTTGAGGTATCGCGGGTCGTGGATGACACGAAAGTTCCTCAGATCTTGTGGGTACAGTGTGCAACCTCTGCAGAGTGTAAAACTATTCGAATAGCCGTGTCCACGGTAAAGGACAGTTGGGCGGTGCTGCTTAGACTATGTCCATATGTTTCTAACAAACAACACCGTTTGGTGATATTGATGATGTGACTCGTGAGGAAGTCACGATGAGCTTGAGCATGAATTGTTCATAACTCTTTCTCGATATTGATGTCTGTAACCTCCTGATGCTTGTTGCAGACGCATTCCTGTCCTTGATAAATGTTGATCATACTTGCATGAGAAAAACTAGCTTTCCGCAACAATGCCAATTAAGCAGTAGAGCTTTGCATAATTATTTTGTTATCACTCTTGGGTTGCTTGCGAGTACATTCAAAGTACTCATTGGCTTGCCACTGGTTATTTTATTGGCCAGGCATGAAAGAACATGATATGATGAAGAGTACTTCAGTGACGAACGTGCGAGCTAGGACGCTTCCTGGTCAGAATGCCTGTAGGGTTAAGGCAGATGGCATGGGTCCAAGCTATCAATGAAGATTTCCGCTGCAATGTTATACTCAAGACTTGACCATATGGTCCTACTTGTGTAATACGGTATGTATGGATGTAAGCCTCTTGTTATTCAGCTTCTATGTGTTCAGTGAGCATTGATCTCTGGGATCCTTGTACACGTGCATTCGGTGATTTCGACTTATGAGTCGGGGTCCCCACAGAGCTGGTATCAGAGCCATCCTGACTGTAGGAAGACTTAGTTAGCATGGTCGTTAGTTAGGGTAAAACTATTTCCAAAACTACTACTAGTTTTCAAAACTATCTATACTTGTCTTCCCTTCTCAGTTTTTCGAGAACTAAGGTATACTTTCCTTATTGATCTCTTCCCCTTCAAAACCTTTGGTCGCTAGAACCCTTATGCCCCTGACCACTGGATTCCTTGTAACCTTCGTGGATAATCTAGAAGGAAGATGCCTTTCCAGACATTCATTCACATCACCGGAACACAAGATTGGTGACATCACAACAAGATGATACCAACAGAAGTTGCATCCTCGAGGGATGAGGACCTGAAGGCCCAGGAGATGGTGACACCCTTGACACTGCCCCAGGACGATGCAACCGTGGCCTACGATGACCAGGGCATAGGAAATGCAAGATCATGATATACATCGCAAATAGAGCAGTCCTGTTCCTACCGTTGTTGTATCGACAACCACCGGTGGATGAGAACCTCGCCATTTGGTCCGCCTCACGGTAGTGAGCAGGAAAACAGTTCTCTTCATCCCCTGCTCTTGGTGTCGATGTTGTCACCAACGTAACTGACATGATGGACCTCTATTATGCCTTGTTAATGTCATTGCATAAAGGATTATCTACTTAGTACCATCGACGGTTTAGAAGACAAAAAGGGATCGTCGTGATTAAGAAGACAATAGAAGACCAAGTCAATGCCAGTTACAAGGAGCCACCTTCACCCCATCACTTCAGCAGGCGAGGAGTTGTTGAAGAATCTTCAGGCTCAACCCGGATTGTTTCATCGAACAACTACAAGAGACATAGCAACACCTGAGGAAAACTCAGAAGACTGCATGAGGCACAAGGCACGCCTACTGAGTCCGAGAACCCCTAGGGTAGGATGAGTCGTGTGCCCCCTATGCACAGTTGAGTCCGTATGATAGTTCAAATAGAACCATGATTGTGTGTTGCTTGTTTTTATTTGTTTGTGTTTTGATATCAGTCGCCCTTTTTCCCTAGGCAGCAAGTACGCGACTATATCACCTTCCTTGTTTTTCCTTTGTTTGGCCCTTTTTGGCACCCGTTTGTTTGCACCTGCACTATAGAACCCCCTTTAGGCATTCCCCATCTATGCCACTTTTCCCTCTCGTCTCTCTCTCCTCAATTGAAGACCAGCAAGACAAGATGCACCAAGAAATCTGCTTCGGCAACCAACTAGCAATGAAGACTTTTGTTGCAGCCTCCTCGACCAAGTGAAACCCCGTAGAGTTATGTTTAACCCTCCAGACTAGAAACCCATTCCTAGACCCTTGAGACTTCATGAGATACCCCAGTCCTTAACCATGTGCTTAACCAACAGAATTGCAAGAGAACCAGTTAAGCCTCTGTAAACCTCGCACAACACTGGGTTCATTATGGAACTAGTGGACATAGTGAACAAGCACATTATCATCCTAATATAGCACCAGGACTGACGATGCCATAGGGAAGACCAGTTTGAGGATATAGGAATTGAGGACAAATGACTTGGTGAGTTTATATCAGTGACCTTGAGGAATTATCTGAGACTTTGGTGGATTATGAGGCTTTCATGTTGGTAGATGGACTTGGTGGGGTCATGATTATAGAGTAGCATAGCTTTCATTGCCTCTGAGTAAATTGGAGTTAGTAGGACAATTGTAGTCGCAAGCTGAAATTCTCGGATATATAAGGATTTGACTTAGCCAGTGATATGGATAGTAGATAGTTGATATTGCAATCATGACTTGGGGAAAAGTGAAGAAGTCCTCGTTGGACATGAGATTTGACTTTAAGTAGGTGATCCTAGTTGAATATAGATGATAATGTATATCTACATGGTTCGGAGTAAATTGGATTTAGACTGATGATCTCGATCATGATACCATGTTTCTCGGTGGACGATAAACTAGGAGATTGGATTAATTGTCGGAGTTGACTTAGGAATTTATATAAGCTTGAGGTTGATGTTTACATAGCCATGATAATGGAAATTGGTGGACTGACTATAGCAAGGTAGCCCTTTCAAGTATTTGGGGACTAAAGGACTTTAGAAGATCATGTGGAACACCATAAACATTGGATTTGTAGAATTAATGGATTGTGTAGTGATTAATGAAAGTTAATGGGCTATTGGAGTTGATTCATAGGAAGGAAACAAGATCTTGGAGTGGCTTACGACGTGTTTCCTTAGGATAGAGATGCTTTATCATGGACCTTGGGTCAATGGACTGCGCACTTGAAATTGCGGTGATTAAATTCAAGCTTAGCAGCTTATATGCTCTACCCATGGATTTTTAGGGGTAGCCATACATATGAGCTTGCGATAGTTGACATGTATAGATTTATTAGACCTCCCCTTGGGAGTCATGAGGATAATAATAGCATGAGTGATGATTGGAGTTGACCTACGCAAAATGATTCTATCGGTGATATGATGTGATTTGTTTAAAGGGCTAGATAGAACAATTGGCATCTCAGGAACCGTGCTCAAAGATGGGATGATAAAAATTCACTCACACACTAGAATCCTTGAAACCCTCAAGCCCTACCAAGCCATAACATGGTCAAATCATGACCACAGGCTTTGGCTCTAGATCAAGAAGACCGTGACCACCACTAGTACCATAGCCTATTTTATGAACCCCGTGAGCAAGTCCTCCTAGAGTACTTGGACAGGCTAGATGTCATCGTATTTGGTGATATACTTGTCTACGCGAAGACGGAAGAAGAGCCGTTCAGCTAGTCCAGGGACATTTGAAGACCGCCATGCCAAGAAGGAAGAACTACCACCATCATCAAGAAGTAAACATCCGCGTGGAAGACCAGGTGTATCTACAAGCCACTCCTCTCTAAGGAACCAAGCATTTCCATGACAAGGAGACCCACACCAAGATTCATCGGCCCCTTCGAGATCACTCCAAGATTTAACAACCCCCTTTGAGATCACTGCGAGACGAAGAGAAGACAGTTACCAGCTGGAGTTGCCACCTGAGTTACCTGATGTGCACAACACTTTCCATACACCACAACCCCAGAAGTGTTTCCAACTTCCTAACTTGCCCGATCTCTACGAGGGCATTGACCACCGAGCCATCGACCCCTGTCCCAATCTAACCTACCGCGAGCTACACATTAGCAACCTGGATCAAGAAGAGCGTCATACACGAAGCCACACCATCAAGTACTTCAATCTCAATGGAGCACTACGCGAAAGCAGAAGCAACATGAGGACTTGAAGACTACCCCAGATCCATGTTTCTGTATCCCTTTCCGCGCCTAGTCTAGGAATCTCGGGGACGAGATTCTTGTAAGGGGGGTAGGTCTGTCACACCCTGATTTTCATGCCACAACACTTAAGCTAATAAATCATGATAAAATGTGTTTTGACAAAAACTTTTGAGTGTTTTGGACTTTGCTTGATTGGATTTTTGTTTGCTGTTTGCAAGTGCTCTAAAAATCAAAAAAATCCTCCAACTCTTATACTCCTTCTCCTTGATCCAAAAACCGTTCCCAATGATCGTGCCATGTGTATATGACATAAAAATAATTTCTTGCAAAAATAATTTGGCCAAATAGTATTTTCAAAAATTAGTTTTTCAAAAACCCTACAATTGAGGTTTGCACTGCAAGTACTTAATTAAGGGAAGTAAAAATCTTTCTAAAAATATATTTGACTCCTATTAGATATAGGATACCCAAAAACCACAAAAATATAATTTTGAAAGTTATTTTACTATTTTATTTAAAAGCTTTTTCTTAAGGCCAGAAATGGTCTTTAATAGGGAAAAATTATTTTATTGTTTCAAAAATATTTGACAAAATTTAGGGAAACTCATAGGACATATATTGTCCATATATAAGAGTTTCAACACATGGTCATGTTCAAAATATTGGTCAAATCCCTCAAAAACCCTTTCTGGATATTTCAAGCTTTTGAAATATTTACAAAGGAAATTTTCTCCAAAAATTCCAAGAAAATTCTATCATGTCACATATGACATTTTTTATGATCTTGACTAGTATCATGCCATGGAGAACAGTATAACCTCATGAAACCCTCTCAAAACCATTTATGTACATTTTAAAGTTTGAGCAACTTTACATTGCCAAACATGTCCAAATGTTCTCAAACCTTGTGAACATGCTCAAATGGTCTAATAATCCATCTAGACCAAATGGCACAGGTTGGAGAACAAGTTAACTTGATCAAAGTGCCCCAAAACCTTTTCTGTCCAGAACCAAATTTGAACAACTTGTAACGCCCTCGATGCGGCTATATCTCCCACGTGTCGAAGCACGACTTAGAGGCATAACCGCATTGAAAGCAATGTCGCAAGTGAGGTAATATTCACACAACCCATGTATTACATAAGGGAAAGAGATACATAGTTGGCTTACAATCGCCACTTCACACAATTACATGAATAAAGCATTACATCATACATATACAATCAAGGTCCGACTACGGAACCAAAATAAAAGAAGAACCCCAAATGCGACAAAGGTCCCCGATTGACCCCAACTGGGCTCCACTACTGAACAACTAGAACGAAACAACACAAAGAACAAGATCTTCATCGAGCTCCTCCTTGAGCTTGGTTGCGTCACCTGCTCGGTAGCAAAGGCACCTGCAAACTGGTTTTGGAAGTATCTGGTGAGCCACCAGGACTCAGCAATCCCATTACCATGGGTATCAAGACTAGCAAAGCTTAATGGGAAAGGAAGGGGTAAAGTGGTGAGGTTGCAGCAGCGACTAAGCATGATATGGTGGCTAACATACGCAAATGAAAGCGAGAAGAGAAACAAGCAGAACGGTCGTGAAGCTAGCAATGATCAAGAGGTGATCCTGAACACCTACTTACGTCAAACATAACACAGAAAACGTGTTCACTTCCCGGACTCCGCCGAGAAGAGACCGTCACGGCTACACACTCGGTTGATGCGTTTTAATTCGGATCTGGTGTCAAGTTATCTACAACCGGACATTAACAAATTCCCATCTGCCACATAACCGCGGGCACGGCTCTCGAAAGTTTATACCCTGCAGGGGTGTCCCAACTTAGCCCATGACAAGCTCTCGCGATCATCGAAGGAATAGACCTTCACCCAGGAAGACCCGATCAGTCTCGGAATCCCAGTACATCAAGACATTTCGACAATGGTAAAACAAGACCAGCAAAGCCACCCGATGCGCCGACAATCCCGATAGGAGCTGCACATATCTCGTTCTCAGGGCAACACCGGATAAGCGAAGCGTACAGGTACCGACGTAACCCAAGTTGCCAAGGGATGGTCCCGCACGGTGCTCTAGTTTGGACCAACGCTTAGACAAGCACTGGCCCGGGGGGGCTATAATAAAGATGACCCTTGGGTTAATTACTCCCAAGGGAAAAGTAGGTGGTGGTGAGGAAAATGGTAAAAGTCAATGTTGGGCCTTGCTGGACAAGTTTTATTCAAAGCGAACTGTCAGGGGGGTCCCATAAATCACCCGACCGCGTTAGGAACGCAAGATCCGGGAACATAACACCGGTATGACGAATACTAGGGCGGCAAGAGTGGAACAAAACACCAGGAATAAGGCCGAGCCTTCCACCCTTTACCAAGTATATAGATGCATTAATAATATAAGAGATATTGTGATATCCCAACATAAACCCTATCCACCATGGAGAAATCTTCAACTTCACCTGCAGCTAGCAACGCTATAAGAGGGGCTGAGCAAAGCGGTAGCATAGCCAAACAACGGTTTGCTAGGAATGGTGTCAAAGGTTAGAGGTTCATGGAAATTGGGAGGCATGGCAAAACATGTGATAGGTAGCGCAGCATAGCGATAGAACGAGGCAACTAGCATAGCAATGATAGTAGTGAGATCCAGGGTAGCGGTCATCTTGCCTGAAATCCCGCTAGGGAGAAGAACGAGTCCATGAAGAAGACAAACAGACGTAGTCGAACGAGTCCTCATAACTCCGGAACGAAACCGAAGCTAACGAGAGAAGCAAACCGGCAAGAAACAAACAATATGTTAAACACACAAGCATAATCATGGCATGATGCACAATCAAGTATGATGCATGTCCGGTTTAATGAGGCATGGCATGGCAAAGTGCAAACAAACAACACTACAAATTAAGTGGAGCTCAATATGCAACGAGTTGCATATTGACGAAACACCACATCCGAGTTATTTAGTTCGCTCTCGTTATAAGCTACTCAACAATATTAAATGTTGTTAAACATGTCAAGGGGTCAGGCATAATAAAACTACCTATCTAGGCAAGTTTAAATGAGGCCGGAACAACAAACCACAATTCCGGAAAATCCTCATGAGCAATATTCGAATTTGGTACTGTTCCGCCCTAAACACAATTTTAATGTTGTTAAACATGAAAATAAAGTGGACCACGTTAATCTAGGCATTTTTCCACCCCATTTACATATAAAGTTTATTAAATTCGGAGTTACGGTTAAATAGTTACGAAATAAATCATTTTAGCATGTCATTTAAGCAAATTAATGTAAACAACATTTTAAACATTTTAAACATGGATGAAAGTGGCATATTATTAAACTACACAAATTTCTGAGCATTTTTCATATTTAAAACATTTTAATCCGATGCATGGTTAATGAGTTATTATATGCATGAACATTAGGGGGGTTTTCTGTAAAACAGCAACTCTCTGGATAATTAGGAAATTCGCAGAACCCAAAAAAAAATATACGGGCCGAATTCTGCTAGCCCAACAGTGCACAGGAGAGGCGCGGGTGCTGCTCACCCTGGGCCTTGGCCCGGTCGATGAGGAGGCCTGGCAGGCCGGCTGGGCCGGGCGCTGCTGGGCTGGTGGGCCGGAGCGGGACAGAGGCCCACCGGGGCCACGCGGGGACAACGCTGCGGCTGATCGGGGCTCCTCCCGATACCCCCGAACGGCGAGCGGCGGCGCGGCCTCCGGCGAAACGCCGGCGAGGCAGGAAGGGCCGGAGAGGTCCGGGATGGGGCGGATCCGGCGGATCCCGGCCGGATCCATCCTTTCCCAACGGCGGCGGCACTTCGGGAGCGACGGGAGGCGCGAGCTCGGGGCTCCGGCGGCGAGGAGAGCCGGCGGGGAGGTGCCAGGCGAGCGGGCGGCGACGAGGGAGCCGAGGCGCTCGGGCGCGGTGGGAGGAGCTCCGGCGGCGGGTTCCGGGGATGGCGCGGTGGGGCGGCGAAGCACGGGCGGCGGCGGGGCAGGTCAACGCCGGCGAGTGCGCGGAAGCTGAGGCGGCGGAGGCGCGGACGAGGACACGGGGAGGCGGCTCGGCGGCGGCGGCAGAGGCGGGACCCGCGGGCCTGCTGCGGGCTGCGGGCGGGCCGGCGGCGCGGGGAGCCGGCGGCGCCCACGTGGCGCGCTCCCGTTGGCCACGGGAGGCGGCGCGCTGAGGTGGCGGTGCCCTATTGGACGGAGTGACGGGCGGACATGTCCGGGCGCGGCGGGGAAAATGTCCGGCGGCGCGAGAGAAACAAGGCTAGGGTTTGGACTGCGCGAAAAATCGGGGGGAGATCTAGTTTTATAGGAAGAGGGAGCTAGGAGAGTCGAAATGAGGTGCGGTTTTCGGCCACGTGATCGTGATCGAACGACCGAGAGCATGGAGGGGAGTTAGGTTGGTTTTGGGCCACTTTGGAAGTGGTGTTGGGCTGCAAACAAAAGAGGCTTTACGGTTACCCGGTTAACCGTTGGAGTATCAAACGACCTCCAAACGGCACGAAACATGACAGGCGGTCTACCGGTGCTATACCAAGGCCGCTTGGCAAACCTCGGGCCATTCCGAGAAAGTTTAATACCCTCACAAGAGAAGAGAGAAGAGGGAGACGCCGGAGGACATAGGAGCGCCGGATTGCAAAACGGACAACGGGGAAAAGGCTCGGATGCATGAGACGAACATGTATACAAAATGAGATGCACATGATGACATGATATGAAATGCAGATGATGACATGAGATGAGATGCAAAAATAAAAGAGCAAGCATAAATGAAACACACGGAGGTCACCAAAATGGAAGTCTTCTGGATCGTCGGTCTCGGGGCGTTACACAACTCTACATTGGAAACTTTCTCCTTTTGATCTCAACTTTTGTGGACATGTTCATAACCTCAAATGATGACACTACACCAAGTGGTGCATCAAGGATAACAGATTTGCATGACTAAATCTTGGGAAGTCCATTTCTGTTGATTTCTAGGGTTCACAAAAGTTGCATTGGCAACTTTGCCCAAATGATCTCAATCTTGGTGGAACATCTTATTTTCTCATGCCATTTGACCCTGTCAAGCCTCATGACGAGGGAAGCCCATTTGCTTGCCCAAACCTACATCAAACACCTTCTGGCAGAAACTTAAAATGCCTATTTTGGCCATTTCCACTAATCTCCATGACCCTATCTTTTTACCACAGCCCCTTCTAGACCTCCTCTACCTCCAGTAACAATGGCTGCATTTCAGCTCAATTATTTGGTGGTTAAACCCTCACTTTCTCTCTCTGGACAACCTCTTTCTTTCTCTTCTTCTACCTCTCTCCTCTCCTCTTGGCTCACCAGGGCATCCAAGGCCACCACCCCTTTGTTTACTCACCCCCAAAACCCCCAGACACAAAAGGACATGCTCATGGCGCATAAACAATGCCAGTGCCTGCAAAGTCGCGCTCTGGAGCATCCTACAGTGCTCTCTCGCACTGTAGCTCACCCATGCCAAGGGCATACGACAGCCTTGGGCGTCGGGGTGATGTCTCCCGAGGTGGCCTCGGCGTCTGGGACACAGCACGCTGTCGGCCCCCTCCAGAACCTCTCTCCCTCCCCTCTGCGAGCTCCCCCGAGCGCGTCCGTGCACGCTGCCCATGGTGCACCACAGCCACGCCTATTTAAGCCATCCCCGACTCTCTCTCTCATTTTGGTTTGAACCGCCTCTCTCCCGTGCATCTCCCGGACAAGTCCCCTCTCCCCCTCACTCCCTCTTTTCTTCTCCATGGCCACCATGGTCGTCGTCGGCCTCCTCCCGGCTCCGGCGAACCAGAGCCTCCCGTCCTCTCCTTCGACCACCAAGGGAAGCACCGCAGGCCATAGGATCCCTCCCACTCCTTATTCCCTCTGCTACGGTGCCCACGGCGTCGCGCTCGTCTCGTACCGAAGCCGCCCGCTGGGGCCAAGGTCACCGTTGCCCCCGTTCCTCCGGACCGCGTGAGGCCCATGGATGTGCGCGGCTCGATCCCCCGAACCCGTCGGTATGCTGGACGCCGCCGGGGACGGCCGGAGTCGCCGGGAAGGGTGCCGGCACGTTGCTCGGCCGGCATCCCCTGCCCCTCCTCTGTTTTGAGCGCGAGGTAGGTGGAGGGCCTGCCAGCAGGCCCCGCCTGTAAGTGGCTAAGGCCCTGGGCCCGGGTTAAGTGGACACGGCCTCTGGCAAGACGTCTGCCCTGATCGAAGGCGTACTCCCGGAAGTGTGCCATCGACGTCGCCTGGGTGCTTGGCGCGGCAGAGCAACTGGGCCGGCCCAAGGCTATATCTCGCCATGCACGCACGATGAGTGTAGAAGTTTTCCCTTTTTCTTTTTCCAATAGAACTTCAGAAATTCATAAATAATTCAAATGGAGTCCAAATTTGATGATTCAAATTTCTACTGACTCTATAAATCATGATCTACCTGTTGGTGCAACATGCACATTTTTCCAGAGAATTTTTCTTCACAAACATTTATCAAATCTTGTTTTTCCTATTTCTGTGATGAACTTTAGAAAATCACAGAGAGCTCAAAATTTATCCAAATGCCATGATTAAAATCCCTAGATGCTTATAAATTCATAACCTAGTTTATGAACATTTTTCTTGATACTTTCTGTACCCCACAAAATAATGAGCCATTTCTTCATGTTTGTCAACTTTGCAAATCCATAGAATATTCATTTGAACTGCAAATCCAGTGAAACAAAATCCTAAATGCTTCTAAAATCATCCTTTGTTAAATGGGTATCTTTGCTCATTTTCCAAAAATATATTTCTATACACTTCTTGCAAATCCATAAACCTCTTGATTCCATCATATTGAAATGTTCAGAGATGCCCATTAATCAAATCCTAATGAAACCACTTTGGTCATCCCTCATATGACCAGAGGTATCCCAGAAAAGTCCAACTCATATTTTTAGAGCACTTTCATTTCCTCCCTTGTTGTGTTGCTTATTATGGTTGCTTTCAATGATAGTTGACGAAGTAGACGAAATGCTCGGAGTGGGTTGGCAACAAGTGTGGAAGGAAACAAGTGTGGGTCAAGGTTATGCATGGAAGGAAACAAGTGTGGGTTGGCATACTTGCAAACAGCCCCAGGGGGTGCCACTGATGCCCCTGGGAGATGATGATGAACTAGGTCACTACTTGGTCGAGAGGTAGTGTACCGAGGCCTGATGAAAGTGTTGTTTACAGAGACGGATTAGATTTAAAATTTGTCGACTGTCCCAACATTACATGCGCAACCACTGTACCCTTATATGGGAAAGGGCATTATTGATTAGCTAGGTCGATACTAGCTTGGAGCCCGCATTACTAGTGACGGGGGAGAGTTGGTGCTCTCTCTCGGGATGGGGTCGTGCCAGGTAGGGCGGCCATGACTGTCTTTACAGGGCACCAGACACACCGTTGGTACCCCGTGCTTGTGGTATGTGATGAATATGGGAGCGAGGCTCCACAACTTTATGATGTGAAATGTTAGGCACAGGGGTTACTACCAATCGAGTGGACTCCATGTTAGTGTCGTCTAGGGAAAGATAGTGATCGGGTGCTTACCCCAGGTACTTGAGGTATCGCGGGTCGTGGATGACACGAAAGTTCCCCGGATCTTGTGGGTACAGTGTGCAACCTCTGCAGAGTGTAAAACTATTCGAATAGTCATGTCCACGGTCAAGGACAGTGGGGCGGTGCTACTTAGACTATGTCCATATGTTTCTGACAAACAACACCGTTTGGTGATATTGATGATGTGACTCGTGAGGAAGTCACGATGAGCTTGAGCATGAATTGTTCATAACTCTTTCTCGATATTGATGTCTGTAACCTCCTGATGCTTGTTGCAGACACATTCCTGTCCTTGATAAATGTTGATCATACTTGCATGAGAAAAACTAGCTTTCTGCAACAATGCCAATTAAGCAGTAGAGCTTTGCATCATTATTTTGTTATCACTCTTGGGTTGCTTGCGAGTACATTCAAAGTACACATTGGCTTTCCACTGGTTATTTTATTGGCCAGGCATGAAAGAACATGATATGATGAAGAGTACTTCGGTGACGAACATGCGAGCTAGGACGCTTCCCGGTCAGAATGCCTGTAGGGTTAAGGAAGATGGCATGGGTCCAAGCTATCGACGAAGATTTCCGCTGCAATGTTATACTCAAGGCTTGACCATATGGTCATACTTGTGTAATACGGTATGTATGGATGTAAGCCTCTTGTTATTCAGCTTCTGTGTGTTTAGTGAGCATTGATCTCTGGGATCACTGTACACGTGCATTCGGTGATTTCGACTTATGAGTCTGGGTCCCCACAGTCTAGGAGCTGCTGGACTCGCTCCGTCATTTGGAGACGCTCGTCGCCCTCGTACTTGTCCAGCTCGTCCATCACCGCCTGGGCGGCACGGATGTTCTCTGCAGGCGTAGCGTAGACGGGGCTCTCTACCCCGAACATGTTGGCGATGGTCGCGCCACGATGCCGGATCGAGCCGATGCGGCTAGGCCCCTCAGGAGCCACCGTGCCACCAATGTCCTGGTCCATCTCACGCCAGTAGGCGTCCGAGAGGCGTCGCATGCTGGCCAGTCGGCCAGCGCTCTTGAGGAGCTGGACGCGGCGTGCTTCCAGCGTCCCTGCGTCTACGTCTTCTGGGATGGGCGCCATCAGGTCTCGCAGCACCACATCGAGTGGGTCTCGAGCATCTCCGGCCGAGCGCTCGCCATAATTGATGACGAGCACCTCCGTGACGGTGCTCCCGCTGCTGTGCTTGCAAGGAGGCGGCTCGTGGTAGATCACCATGTTGGTGGGGAACGCGTTAAGCAACACCGTGTCGGAGTCGACAATCATCGGGTCGGTAGAGACAATAGACTCCAGGTCCAAAGCAGGCTCCCTGGTGATGTGAAGCTAGTCGAGGAGGCTGACGAGGCGGCTCTCCGGGCAGCCGGTGCCTGCGTCGAAGGCCAGCTTGTCGGAGAGGTGAATCTCGCTAACAAGGTCGGCAAGGCAGCTCGCCGCGCAGGCAATTTCCGCGCCGTGCTGGGCTTCGCTCGCCAGAAGGAACAAAGTTCCCATCCAGAGCAGATCTCCAGGAGACGTGCACGTCGCCCCATGGTGGGCGCCAAATGTCGGGGGTTGGGTGCGACATATGCCAATGGATGGCTTATCATGGTGGGAGCGAGTAGAACATCACTGGTGCTTGGAAGCGGGATGAGGCGTACACACGAACGCCGACGTACTTTACCCAGGTTCGGGGCTCTCCTAGGAGATAACACCCCTAGTCCTTTGTGGGGTCTCCGCATGATCACTAAGGCACAAGTGATACAAAGGTGCTCCTTGAGCTGTATGCTAGAGGTAGGAGAAGGCAAGGCTAGCTCTCTCCTGCTCTAGGGGAGTGGCTAGTTCTAATGGAGTGGGAACCCTTTGCATGGGTGCCCTGGGGGGTTTATATAGGCCTACCCCCCAGGGGTACAATGGTAATTTGGCCGGGTGCTGGGCCCGGCTGTTAGTGTCTCTGGCCTCCGGCTTCTTCGCCGACTATTGGGGCCCGCTGCCTGGCGGGCCCCGCCGACTGGACTGGTACGGAGCCGACAGGCCGCTTTAGCCGCTGGTGGGTCTGGTTGGTGGCTGCTTACTGTAGCCGTGCTGCTAATGACGTGCTTGGTCAGCTCACGTGGCTACAGTCCCGCCGCCTGGCGGGAGATCACTGTAGCCATACCTGGTCTCATCAGGTTAATGGTTTACCTGCTTCGAGGGAAGGGTCGGCCGCCTGCTGGAGGCCGGCATTCCCCAGGTCCAACTGGTTCGGCATCCGCCATCTTCCGAGGTGTCACCGCCCAATAGGGCCCGCAGCCTACGGGCCGTACCAATAGGTCGTCGTGGGGAACAAGGCTCCGCCTATCCAGAGTGACGTCAGGGGGGAGTGGCAATAGTGCCACGTCATGCGGAGATTTCCGCCTGTACGGGGAACTGTGGCCACGCCAAGCCCAAGATTCGGGGGCGAGGGGCTTCACTGTAGCCACGCCCTATCTCGTCCTCTTGATGGGGGCACAGACTCTAATGGTACCAGGTGGCCGCCTGCACGACGCTGTCCTCTCTAAAGGTCGGCTGACTGGAGCCGGCCACTCTTGGTGCCGTCTGCGGGTTGTTGGCCATCCTCCAGTGGTCGCCTTTGAGCCAGCCGGCTCCCGGAGGGCGGAGCTTCAGCTTGGGACACTGCGGGGAGAAGCCGGCCCAAAGTCTTGACAAGTTCACTGACTCGGGTGAGGCTACCCGTGGCCCATTACTCCGACAAGGTACTTACAAGAACAATGCAGAGCTAAAAAAATTCATTGGCATTGGATATATTCTACACTAATGTAACCATTCATACAGATCAGAGAATTTGGAGCGAACAATTGATAAGCAAGCTATCATTCATACTGTTGTCACATAATGAACCAGGTATGTATGCATGTATAGTGATACAGGACAACATGTACTAACAAGAGCAAAGCAATGGGCAACATATTTGCGATATCCTGTCGTTCTTTTCAAACCAGGATTCTTTTTTGAGCAGATATCCTACAAAAAAGATCCATAAGGCACATGCGGAAAAGTAGAAGTTCAAATTGTCATGCGATATCATAGACAATACCTCATCCTCGAAACGAGGCCAGTGCATAACAAGGTTTTTCCATTCAATGTCTTCTAAATTTAGCACATGAGACTTCACCGGAAATTCGTTTATAGACTTTCCATCAAAGTGTGGTTTCCTCAGGTAACACAGATACTGCTGCAATGCATCCTTGAAAAGCGCAAGCAAGCTTTGCTTTTCATGACTATCCAGGTTGACCCTCGCCTACTTACAACAATGTAATGTAAATCATTGACGTGTTCAATCAGCAGAAAACAGGAGAATAATCACCATGAATAATAGCACTTACACGTAAGTGGGACAGGAAGATGTGAAAATGGTGTTTGTCTTCACTATAATCTTCCCATGATGGGAATATATGCACGTAGTCCCTAACAAACATTGAAAGCATTGTCTTTTAAACTGGGAATAACTGGAATGGGGTTCCAATCTGCAGGAATTGGCCATCTCTGCAGTTGGGATAGGTCTTTGGCCGGTGGACTTGTTGTACTTTTTGCTGGAGTCGGATTTTTCTGTGGTACGGCTGGTGCTATGGCAACTAAAATCGGCATACCTTTTGCTGGAATGTAGGTCCTGTGTGGTGTGGCTAGTGGTGTGGCCAGTGAAGTATGGGTACAGTCTGCTGGAGTCGGTCCAACGTTTTGTGTCACTGGTTGTACAACCAATATAAGTGGGATGTTGTCTGATTTCTCTGGCACAACCACGTTTTTCAAGGAGTTTGCTGGTGCTCCTTCAGGTTCGGCAATCAACCTCTTTCTTTTTGATGTCTGATGGACAAGAACATCATTTGAGTGGAAAGACATGGTATGATGGCAGATGGAATATGTATTGATAATGGATGGGATGGCATCTCGACAAATATGATGAGTAAACTAAGAAGATGGTGGTGCAACAAAGTAGAAGAAATGCAAGACAACATATGCAAGATACGCGCAATCAATAAAACCTTGCCAAATTAGAACAGGCACAACATGACAGGCCATCTGCCTTTGACTCCTCAAGGTTAGAATAGTCGTTAGGATCACATTCTGAACAAGAATCTACAGGTGGGGAGCATATGAGTGTCATTGCATCCAGAATGGAACTCAATGCCTTGGTGCCAATTTTGTAAGTCATTGCAGTGTTCGATAATATTCTTCCGATGCGCGGATTCTGATATTCACTGTAATTATGTATAATATATGTGAGAACCATGAAAACATAAATGGTTGTGAGATTATCTTTGTAATGCAGAGGATATTCTAATATAGGGGCGCCCCTGTAAACACTTGTGTGTTATCACTGGATTCTGATAAGAGAGCTCATGTGTGCTATAATATGGTGTGTGCATTTATATAATCTGGCACAAGTACACAAAAAATATGCTCTAGAAGTAAGGATAGTTGGCAGATGATAGGTTCATAATATACTGTATAGAGAGTTTATTGCGAAACCATGATAACAAGAGCACACAGCAACTAGGCAGATCATAGTGTACATAAAAGGGGTACACCATAACCACGATATATAAATCGGGAAAGTGGAACTGGCTTGAAAATACGGTGTTGTATTCCCGCTAGTAACTGAAAGCCTATCGATCACGTACAAGCCAGCTCTATCAGGTGTTGACTGCAGATGTCCCTGCTCCCCTTCCTGACAAGGAACATAATGTACGTACTAAATATAGAATAACAAAAGAGGAACATGTTAAATAATAGTAGAGGAAGCATATTCTTGAGGTTCCACTTCATTGCATACAATGTTGGTTGCCAACTCATGATGAATCACAGCGCCCAAAGAAATGCAATTCCATGTTGTCTCTCTATATGTGGCAATTTTGAACAAGAGTCATTAGGATCATATTCTGAACAAGCACTAGTAGGAAAAGGGGTATAGATGAAATGGATACTAATGGCGCAGCTGTCAAGTGGTGCGCCACTACTATATAGAAGTGGCGCACCATGTGCAGGTGCGCCATTAGTGTGGAAGACACTAATGGCGCACCAGGCACATGGTGCACCACTAGTAACAATTTTTTTCCAAACATACTGTCAGGACCCCGACTCGATGTCACATCGATCTAGCCGGTAACACTTCATATCACTTTGCGGCCTCACGCACGGTGTTCCCACGGGTGTCGCCTTACCTTTGCCCGGGACCGTTTGCGCCTTTTGGCTCACGTATATGATAGTGTCGCTAGCATCCATATGATAAAGAGCCCGGGCTGACATGACTAGTCGTAAACCCAAAGTGGCACAGACTTACAGGGACAGGCATCCATGACCCAGCTTCGAACGTGTCGGTCATCAGCAAGTGGGTTCGGGCTGTAGCACTGGGCTAGCAGGACTCCGGTAAACCGGGCTGTAGCGGGCTAACAGGACTCCGGTACCCAAAGCGTGACATTTCCCCGAAGGGACAGACACAGGAACGAAGAAGGACACATCAGGACCCCGACTCGATGTCACATCGATCTAGCCGGTAACACTTCATATCACTTTGCGGCCTCACGCACGGTGTTCCCACGGGTGTCGCCTTACCTTTGCCCGGGACCGTTTGCGCCTTTTGGCTCACGTATATGATAGTGTCGCTAGCATCCATATGATAAAGAGCCCGGGCTGACATGACTAGTCGTAAACCCAAAGTGGCACAGACTTACAGGGACAGGCATCCATGACCCAGCTTCGAACGTGTCGGTCATCAGCAAGTGGGTTCGGGCTGTAGCACTGGGCTAGCAGGACTCCGGTAAACCGGGCTGTAGCGGGCTAACAGGACTCCGGTACCCAAAGCGTGACATTTCCCCGAAGGGACAGACACAGGAACGAAGAAGGACACATGCCGGCCAGCCTAAGTGTTCCAGAGCAGTAGCAAGCTACCATGGCTCAGCGGTAACACTAGGAGACATTTCCCGGTAAGAGAGGCTACTAAAGATAAACAACTAGATAGTCAGATCCCACACATACCAAGCATTTCAATCATACACACAATATGCTCGATATGTGCAAATACAACGAAGCATCACAACATGACTCTATGACACAAGTACTTTATTTAAGGCTCAGGGAGCCATACATAACATACACAAAGGTACGGGTCTCACGACCCAACATACAAGTCATACAATCATATAAACCAGCAGCGGAAGTAACTTGTCTGAGTACAGACAACTAGTAAAATAAAAGAGGCTTGGAAAGCCTAGCTATACTACGTGGTCCTTCACAAGCTCAGGGTAACCACCTGGGTCCTTAGCCTACTCGTTGATGTCAACGTCTACATAGAACCCATCAGAAGGGGTTGCAGCGTCTTCTGTAAAAATGTAGATTATAGCAACATGAGTACAAAGGTACTCAGCAAGACTTACATCAGATCCTACATACATGCATAGTATCAAGAAGGGTTGGTGGAGTTATTGCAGCAAGCCAGCTTTGACTCTTGGCTAGACTATCCTACGATACTCCAACTTGAAATGGTTTTGCGCACACGAGTCCACTACTCACCACTTCAATACACTACCGAGGATCCATCTCCGTCTTCCTACGGAAGAGCCATCCTCGGCACTCACACTTATCTTGAGGCTTTTAGTAGTTTCCATTTACTTGTCTATGAACTGTATAGGCAACCAAGTAGTCCTTTACCGCGGACGCGGCTATTCGAATAGATTATGATAACCCTGCAGGGGTGTACTTCTTCATACATGTTTCCACCACTTAGCGTCTGCACACGACATGTGCTCGGCAGACTTCAAGCGAAAGCCGACGTGGGTGTAGACCACGACCTACCTAAACACTTAAGCATCTAGTCCAGGTTTATCGCCTATTCAGGTTCCATCCGCAGGGAGTCCGGCCGAGGTTTACCATACGGCCCCGAACGATGTGAACAGGGTTCCCGAGATACCTAACGGGTATTCGGTACACCGTGCCACGTACCTACCGCATCACAGCCCACCCCTACGGTCAGCGTTGTCCACGGCCTCCAGTAGGCTACAAACACCAGAAACTACTTGCAACTCCTGGACAGAGAGCTAGGGTGAATAAGAAGTCGAGCGGGGTCATATTTTAGGGCCCAATGTATGGTAGTAGCTGATTCTTAAATCACACATACAGATCTCAGTGCTTAAGGTCGGCTTCAATGAAACAACCCACCATGTACTCCTACATGGCCTCTCATCGATACCTTTACCAAATCGTGTTCACCACACCACTCTCATTACCGACATTAACATTTCACTCTAGCCCATCACCCAGATGAACCAGACCTGACACGACTCTAAGCATAGCAGGCATAGCAAGGTAGGAACAACACATACATATGGCTCAATCAACTCCTACACATGCTAGTGGGTTTCATCTAGTTACTGTGGCAATGACAGGTCATGCAGAGGAAATGGGTTCAACTACCGTAGCACATAGCAGTTTGAATCGCGTTGTCTTAATGCAGTAAAAGAGAGCAGGAGCGAGAACATGGGATTGTATCGATATGATCAAATGGTTGGTTGCTTGCCTGATGGTTCGATGCACGGATACAGCTCTTCGTTAGGGTAATCACGGTACTCCTCGGGGACAGAACCTGTCGCAAAGGGCATCGATACACAAGCATCACCAAACAATGTGCAACAATATGATGCATGCATGAAACATGGCAATATGAGTGTATTGGGCTAATGCAACTAAAGCCAGAAGGGTTTGAACAAATTTGAATCAAAGATTCAAATTTCAAATTCAAATATGGCCTTTTAAAGTGCTTTTCCTTGTTCTGATTAAAACATCAGTTTAACTTGTTTGATCATGCATGAAAATAGTACAGATGGATAGATTGGATTTTTCTGATCATTTTTCATATATAATTTGTCCAATTTGGAGTTACAGAATAAAAGTTATGAATTTTTGAAGTTTACATAATATTCTGGAATTTCCTGATTTAAATTAAATCCAGAAATTTAATTACTGCGTCAGCCTGACGTCACAGTGGCATCAGCAGGTCAACAGGGCTGGCTCGGGTCAAACCTGACGTGTGGGGTCCACACGTCAGTGACACAGGGGCTAATCCCGCGTTGACCCGGGCTGGTTAGCTTTGACTAGGCCCTGGGGCCCACTTGTCAGCGTCAGTAGGTGGGGGGGTTAGTGACTAATTAACTAGGCCACGTCAGCTCGCCGGAGTTCTGGCCGGCGGCGACCATTAGCGCGGCGGCGAGAGTGGTTTTGGTCGTTTCGGTCACCAAATGGACCGCGGAGGCCACCGGAGTGGAGCTGAGGACAACCCGCAGCTCTTGGCGGAGTCCGTTGGGGTCGGGGTGGCCGGAGTCGACGGCGATGAGCTCGGCTGCGGCGGCCGGAGTTCGGGTGCGGTCGGGATCAGTGTTGCAGGGGGTTTGGGGAGGCGTAGGTGCGTTCTACGTGCTCCTGGTGATGTGTGGAGCACGATGGTGTGCTCGGTTGGGCGCTACGGTGACCGTGGCCACGACGGCGACATCGCCGGCGGCGTGGAGCTCTCGGTCGAGATGGAGCTAGGGCCTAGAGGTCGGGAGAGACCAGGGAAGAAGGGGGAAACGCTCCGGGGCTCACCGCGGTTGCAGTGGGCGTCGAAGCGGGCTCGGGGACGCGCCGGAGACGACGAATTTGACGGCGACGATGGTCGGAGTCCGAAGAGGGGAACGGCGACGTGGCGGCGATGCAGGGCTTCCGGAGACCCGTGGAGCGGTGGGGAGGAAGAGGGAGTTGTGGCGGAGCTTCTGAGCTTGTCGGGGGAGCGAGGGGTGGTCGGAGACGACTGCTACGGCGAACGGTGGCGACGGTGGTGTTCGGCCGTGTGAGAGAGAGAGCGAGGGAGAGGAAGGAGAGAGCCGGGGAGAGTGAGAGAGAGCAGGGGGGATCGGGACGGGCTGCGGGCGTCGTCCACGCGGCCAGGAGGGCGTCGGCAAGCAGGAGGTGGCCGCGTGGCCGCGCGCGCGCGAGCACGCAGCAGCTTCGGGGCGTGGGGAGGAAGACGACGGGGAGCTACAGTGCTGGGCTGGGTCGGTTGCTGGCTGGGCCGGCCGGCTGGCTGGGCCGCACAGGTAAGTCTTCCCCTTTCTTTTCTGTTTTCTGTTTTTGTTTAATATATCTGCAACTTTGTTGAATTAAATAAAATACCTAGGCAACTTCAAAAATCACCAAACTATTCCTGGCCCATAGTTGGATTATTTCCAACATGAATCATTTTAGTTTGGAGATATTTGAGCATTTAAATATTTTATATTATTTTAAATGCCCAAATTCAAATAGTTATGATTTAATTCAAAACCCTAGGATGGCCTAGGAAAACGTGCACCACTTTTGGCAGAGGTTCTGAACCAAGACAAAAATGATGGGCATTTTAGGTTCATTGAAAATTATTTTAGTAAACCCTAGTTGGTTTCAGAGGGGACTGGGGGTTCTGTCATCCCCATTTCAAGTTTCTGATGAAAGAGTAAACATGATGCAACACTCTAATGCATGACTAGCTAGGGTGTGACACATACAAATGGCGCATCCTGGCATAGTGCGCCATTACTAGTGCTAACTAGTAATGGCGCACCGGCCAGAAAGTGCGCCACTACTATTGTTTTTTTTATTCTTTTTTTTGCAAAACTACTAATGGCGCACCGTGGCACAGTGCGCCATTACTAGTTTAAACTAGTAATGGCGCACTATGCCACGGTGCGCCATTAGTATATATATTTTTTGTTTCAAAACTACTAATGGCGCACCACCAGCTGGTGCGCCATTAGTAACCCTGGTTACGATATTTTGGACAGCCACACCTACCCACTCACTTTCCCCACTTCATTCTCTCGAGCTCCTCCTCCAAGCTTGTCTCGGCTGCCTCCTCCTCCTCACCTCATTTGCACCATAGATTCATCCAAATTAAGTGGTTAAATTACCTTTTTTTGATAGGTAAGTAAGGGGGAAGCTATCTTTATGTTGTTCTCCCTCTCCAACAACGTGCACATGCACTTTTTGTGGCCTAGCTAGATCTATGTATGTTCGTGGTGCTGCATATGTTTGTGGTGTTGCATATATGTTTGTGTTTGCAGGTACCGGTATTTGAAATGCGATAGTTGCCAATATTTTGCCTGAATGTTGATTCATTTCCGTTTCGGAGAGAATTTTGGCACTATGCATTCTTTTTGGTCCTATTTTTAGGGAAAGTCATGCCAAATTTTTTCTTGGTTCTAAATTACCGTTTTGCTCTACTCCGCAGGTGACCATGGTCCGCACAATTACCGAAGGCATCGTGAATAGGTTTTTGAGCTCCGCGAAGGCCGAGATGCTTCAAAAGAATGAGACGAAGATAAGATGTCTGTGTTGAAAATGCATGCTGAAGAGCCTTATTGCAGACCCAGATTCCGGGCAGGTACGGGACCACCTGCTCTTGCGTGGTTTCATGGATGGCTATCGGTGGCAAGGTGATGAGGATGACTATGAAGTCGTCCATGGGGGCCGGGCAAGAAATGAGCAAGACTCGGGCGGGCGAGAAGACGAAGAATCTCCAGGACATGATCACGACGGTGATGCTGTACACAGTCATCATGTAGAAGATGCAGGACATGATGATGAGGAAGATGACGGAGCAGATGAAGGGCATGATCATGAAGATGAAGATGCCGGCGGAGCAGACGATGATGGACCATTGATGGGCTGGGTGCAGGACCCTCATATTCAAGAGCTGCTTCTCAAGCAGATGGATAACGCAAGAGCTGCCGCCCGAGAGAAAGCCAAGCTGGATCAACAGGAGATAGACGCGGTAACTCCATTGTATGAAGGATGCAGGCCCGAGGATACCCGCCTGAAAGTAACGCTCATGGCTCTGGAGATGAAGGTAAAACACAAAATCACCGACGCATGCTTCGACGAGAACATGTCATTCTGGCATGAACGTCTTCCCAAGGGGAACAAGTGCCCGACCAGTTTCGAGGAGGCGAAGAAAATCATGTGTCCTCTGGATTTACGCACATGAAATACCATGTGTGCATGAACAATTGCATCATTTATCGGGACGAGCACGCGGAGTCTACCATATGTACGGTGTGAGGCGTCACCCGATACAAGAAGAGGAAGAAAGCTCCTCGAAAAGTGGCGTGGTACTTTCCAATCACTCCTCGTCTGCAGCGGTATTTCGGGGACCCTAAGGTAGCAAAACTCCTGCGTTGGCATGCGGATAGGGTGGAGAAGCGAGAAGATGATGCAAATGATCCGGAGATAAATAAAAAAGAGAAGATGCTGAGTCACCCTAAGGATGGGAGCCAGTGGCAAGCGTTGAACTTCGAACACCCAGAATTTGGGAAGGATCCAAGGAACATCATGCTGGGCGCGAGCACCGATGGAGTCAATCCGTTTGGCAGCCAGAGAAGCACACATAGCACCTGGCCTGTGTTGGTGTGGATGTACAACCTTCCCCCTTGGTTGTGCATGAAGAGGAAGTACATTCACATGAGTATGCTAATTGAAGGGCCGAAACAACCAGGGAACGACATCAATCTGTATCTAGGGCTGCTGAAAGTGGAGCTAGACACGCTGTGGAAAACGCCAGCCAATACGTGTGACGCCGCAGAGAAAGAATATTTCCCTATGAGAGTCACACTGCTCACGATGGTGCATGACTATCTAGGTTACGGATATCTCGCGGGGCAGGTGGTCCACGGATTTTCTGGATGCGTCAGGTGCATGGATGACACAACGTATCGCCAGCTAGATAGAGATCCCGGGTCTTCGAAAACCGTGTTCATTGGACATCAAAGGTAGCTTCGCGACGATGACCCGTGGAGGAAATGCAAGGATCTGTTCGATGGTGAAACCGAACCCCGAAGACGCCCGCGTATGAGGAGCGGCGAGGAAATAGACTAGCTGTTGAAAAATTGGAAAATTGCCCACTGCCGGGAAAGAAGCAAAAGGCGCCAGAGCCGGGAAAGAAGCGAAAGGCGCCAGAGCCGCTGCTGAAGGTATGGAAAACGAGGTCTGTTTTCTGGGACTTGTCGTACTGGAAGATCCACCGTGTGCCTCACAGCCTTGATGTCATGCACATCACGAAGAACGTGTGCGAGGGTCTTCTTGGTACCCTGCTCAACATGCCAGAGAGGATCAAAGATGGGCCGAAAGCAAGGGCAGACTTGAAATCAATGGGCATCAGGGAGGAGCTTGATGCTAATGATGATGATGAGGCGAAATAGGACACGAAAAGTCATTGCAAAGGCAAAAAGGCGAAGAAGACCGGAAATGACTACCCTCCCGCGTGCTTCACTCTATGTCAGGAGGAGATTGATCAGTTTTTCACCTGCGTCATAGGAGTACAACTTCCTTAAGGTTACATGGGGGAGATAAGCGGATACCTAGACCCAGCGAAGCAGAAGTTCAGCGGGATGAAGTCTCATGACTGTCACGTGCTGATGATGCAGATACTTCCAGTTGCAACCTGTGGCATCATGGATGCGCACATCCGTGAAACGCTATTTGGCCTATGCAACTTTTTCGACGTCATCTCTCGGAAGTCGGTTGGCGTGAGGCAACTCAGAAGGCTACAGGAAGAGATCGTGCTGAGACTATGCGAGATTGAGATGTACTTCCCGCCTGCATTCTTCGATGTTATGGTGCATCTGCTGGTCCATATCGTGGAGTATATCATCCAACTCTGGCGGACGTTCCTCCACAACATGATGTCGTTCAAAAGGATGAATGGTGTCATCAAAGGATGTGTTCGCAACATGTCACGCCCAGAGGGAAGCATAGCCAGAGGCTTTCTGACTGAAGAGTGCATCTCCTACCACACGAATTATCTAGGCATCGAGAAACTTGTTGGTCTGCCCGTCAACAGGCACGTCGACAGGCTCGCTGGATGGGGTCACCATGAGGGTCGCCGCAAAATGCATGTTGACTTCGAGGGTCGACTCGCCGACTTTGAAAGAGAAAACCTAGTCGCGCTACAACACATAGACGTGGTCGATCCTTGGGTGGTAGAGCACAAAACCTTTACTGAGAAGACGTACAATGACCGAGGCCAACAGAAGACAAACAGAGATATAATCAAAGAGCACAACTCATGTTTCATGCGTTGGTTCAAGTAGAAGCTTCTGTCGTACCCTTTTCATGAGGATTCTTCCGCGGAAGAACAACTCATATTCGCCATGTCACAGGGCGCCGAGCACAACCTGATGACGTATGAGGTGTACGATATCAATGGCTACACATTCTACACCGAGGGAAAGGACATGAAGAGCGATGGTTATCAGAACTCCGGGGTAACGATGGAATCCTACACCGGTAACGACAAGGACAGATACTACGGAAGGATCGAGGAGATCTGGGAGCTGAGCTACGCTGGAGAGAAGGTCCCGATGTTCCGTGTCAGATGGGCCAAGAGTGTCTTAAAGAAGACCGGTATTTCACCACCATGGTTATACCCGAAGCCAAATCCAAGACCGCGGGCGCAAACATCACTGCGAAAAATGAGCCATGGGTACTGGCTTCCCAAGTGGACCAATGTTCTTCATTACCGACCTGCCAAAGCCCAGTCGTGTTGTCGTGAGGAGAGGCAAAAGGAAGATCATCGGAATGGATGAAGTCGCCAATGAGCAAGACTTCGACAAGTACGAAGACCCGAAGATGGAACATGACGACGACGATGAAGTATCAGCATACACCACAAGAAGAAGCCGGACCACCCTACCTAAAGGACATCCGTTCAACAAGAAGAAGCGGTTTGATGACATCTTTGCTATGTTTAACCTTCATCCGCTACACTACACCTTCGTTCGGTTGTTTTCGCTGAGTATGGAGATGCAGATCATTCGAGACAAGACCCCGGACATCGTGATAGTCGACCCCATCTACATGCGTGCCAAGATCTTGGGCAGTCCTGGGGACCAGTAAGTTGTGAGTTCACACCTCGAAGGCATCATTCTGGCAAACCCAGATGAGGATAACTTCCACGTGCCTTACTTTCCCGAGTAAGTCATCCCCTCACCGCCCCGTAACATATGATTTCTTAGATTTCGATCATTCTTTTTTTCTAACATTGCATGTTCTGTGCAGTGACACACATTGCACACTCATCCTCTTAAGCCCGAAATATTCCACGGCCACGTATTTCGACCCGGACCGTGACTCCAAGATAGACTACACAAATATCAAGAAAGTTCTTGATGATGCTCTCCCCGGCTACGCCAAATCTGGAGGCACCTTTAAGAAGCCAGTTCATAGGTACGGCAGGCACGTGTTCACCCACAATACGACGTTCCCATGCGTCAAGCAGCCGCCTGGCGGTCAGAAGGATGCCTACTACGCCCTCCATCACATGCGGGCGATCGTACAGGACCATAATCACCTTCTGCTACCAAATAATGTCAAAGATTGTGCCGCAAGCTTGGCGGCAATCCAGGACGCGGACCTCCAACAAGAATTCTTTCGCATCCATTCGGAGTTTGCAGAAATCATCCATCAAGATGTACTTCGTACCTCGGGGCAGTTCTACCTCAGATATCAACCGTCCAACAGTGAGATAGACACAACGCTACAAATGCAGGCTGACAACGCCGCGACTTCATGACCATCACGAAAGACGGCGACTTCATCCACGCTCCGGTCCCATGAGTCGAGTCAAAAGTAGTGATGCTATTTGTAGTTCTGAAACATCGATCAGATCATGTTGTAATTAAACTTTAATGAACTTGTATGTCTCTTTGGTTTGGACAGTCGTTCAACTTAGATGTAATCGATGCTATTTATTAGTAGGACCATGAATCGTGTTATTAATGTCTTGCTTTTCTCTTCCGATCCTTTTGTTGCATACTTATATATTGCTTATGTATTGTCTATTGTTTGGCTTGTGCATAGAGATGTCGTCGTATGTCGTGTACAAGGGTAAGGTTCCCGGACTCTACAACGACTGGGAGGAGTGTCGGAGACAGGTTCACCGTTTCAGCGGTAACAGTTACAAAGGGTACACCACTAGGGTGGAGGCAGAATCTATATACCCCCGCTATCTAGCGGGAGAGAGGAGGGAGCATTGGAGGAACCGGATGAAGACCAGTTTCATTGCGATGATGCTCATCGTGATGACCGCAGCTCTCTTCTATGCGATGGTAGTTTAGATGATCGATATCGACTTGTAATGTGAAGACAAACTCGCTAGTCGCGGTCTCCGAGACTTGTAATGTTCTGCCTTTTTCGGTATTTTGAATTCGGGAATAATATGATGAATTGTATTCAGAGACTATTCTTCTAGTGTATTCGATGAATTTGCTGTTGCTGCGTGGTGTTGTCTATATTCTGTCAAATAATACATTTTGTAACCTGTGCAAAAATCAGAAAACTAAAAAAAACCTAATATTCATACTAATGGCGCGTCACCACAAAGTGCGCCATTAGTATGCCTAAGGATACTAATGGCGCATCACCCTGCAGTGCGCCATTAGTATGCCAAAGGATACTAATGGCGCATCATACCTCAGTGCGCCATTAGTATGCCAAAGCACCTGGGTAAATATGGCCCCCTGGGAGGCATACTAATATAGCCCGTACTAATGGCACACCACAGGTGCGCCATTAGTAAAAAATACAGTGGCGTGGTACTAGTGGCGCACTAGTAGTGCGCCATTAGTAGGCAAAACTGGTGCGCCACTAGTAGCCCTTTTCCTAGTCGTGAAGAGTCAACGGGTGGGGAGCGTATGAGTTTTAATGCATCTAGAATGATAGTCAATACCTTGGTGCCAATTTTGTAAGTCATTGAAGTGTTTAGCTTCAAGAGTTGACTATTGCTGGTGAGACACAATGTAGCTACACAAATCATAGTGTAGATATAACGGGAAAACCATAAGCATCAGAGTAAAATCAGCAAATTGGAATTTGCTGGAATATATGTCCTAGTATTGCTGATACGGCTAGAAAGGCTTCGGATACCAACTCTCTTCAACTGAAGGTGCGGTACTGTTAATATTAGTGAAACTCTCAAAGGCGACACAGCTCCCCATATTTCCTTGATATTCTTATAGGATTCAAGTGGGCAAGCCACTACAAATCTTATTCCTATGTTTACAAAATCCTACGAATCAAAGAGGCCCAAAGAGTTCAAAGTGTCCATCACAACCGACCGTATAGACCTCTACACTGCTAATGTCCCTGCTCATCTTCACTACAAGGAACATACTGTACTACTACATACTCCCTCCGTTCCAAAATACAGTCTTGGTAGAGATTTCGTCTATGGATCACATACAGATGTATCCAGATACATTTTAGAGAGTAGATTCACTCATTTTGCTCCATATGTAGTCCATGGTGGAATCCATGCAAAGACTTGTATTTAGGGACGGAGAGAGTACTTATTGAAGAAGAACATAAGAGGAACATGCTAAAGAAGAGCAAGCAGATTTTGGATAATAAAATGTTTGTTGCGCAGTGCCCACACATGATGAACCAGACCGCATTAAGAATGCAAGTCCCTGTTGTCTCTCGACCATTTTAGGCGGTTGGATGAAGATCCTACATATCCTAACCCTTCTTATTCCTCGTCTCTGATTCTTCACATACAGAACACCGCACGGGCCGCCGGCCGGACCACCAGCCCCCACCACCTGTGTTCCTCCACCACCCCCACCCCCACCCCCGCCCCCACCCGTGTCGAGTTTTCATCATTCGACGAGGCCCCACCACCGCCCCCCCACAACCACCGTCCCCACCCGAGCCCCTTCGTTCGGACCGGCGAGCTCCGGCGAGCTCTTAAAAATCGACTGACCCAATTTTGAAATTTAGTCTATTGTGATTTAACTGGTGTGGAATATAAAAGGGGAAAACCATAAGCATTGGGAGTATAGTGTTGAGCATGCCATGGCGGATCTAAAGGTGCAAACCGGACAAAGGCAACTTCGCAACCAATGTCTTCTTTCAACTAGCATGTAAGTGATGGACAAGAAATCAGAGTAAAGCAGTGGCGATCTATTTTCTTTCTGAGATAAATAAGTTGAGCAGATACGAAAGAGTACCGCCTCTAGTGCGGCGCCGTGCATGCATCTGCTGAGAATTTGACGGTGCTACGGTAGCGATGGCTGTCGGTGGCGTGGAAACATATCTAGGATGGTAGACGGTGTTGCGGGGTGTGGTGGACGAGACGGTCATGCGAGCGGTGCTGGCAAGGTGGACGATGGTGGGGATGAAGCGAGAGGACGGGATGCAAGTATCCCGGTCCGAAGCCGTGGATGAGAGAGGTCGATCTCTTGTAATGGACGGTGGCGTCGGGGTATCAGCTCCAGCATCGTGGAGGAGGACAGTAGTGGATGGGGTGGCAGACGGAGGAGGCTGGGGTGGAGAGGGTGTTTTGGCGCGCACCGAGTACGAATGGGGAAAGGGAGGTAAACAGGAATGGGGGAACCATGTCTTCAGGGCGCACTTGTCTCAAATGCGAGGGAATTTACAAACTTAGCCCCCACTTCAAATTTCCTACCTCACAGCAATATTAGTCGGTTGGGGATAGGACGGTAATCTCGCATACACTGAAGTGTGGGGTAATGCGGAGGAAGGCCTCACACACGACGATAAACAACGAGATGTGAAGGAAGGAATCTGGAGCTAGATCATGGAAATATAGCACGTAATAGAATACGAGCCCTCTAACAAAGGGATCAAGACTAAAGCCTAGCCCTCGGAGGAAGTGGGAAACGAATACAACACTCTCGTTGGGTTTGGGAGTGGGGATAACCTGCCCTTGAGCAGGTAGCCTATGAAGGATTTTGGCGGTCAGATACCTAGCCTCCCTAAGCTTCTTGATGTCCACCTCTATGACAGAAGACGCCATCCACCGGCCTTGAAGGTTGGATCCAGACAAGGTTGAAGGTCCGGAGCACTTAGACGGAACCTTGGGTGTTGGAACTCGAGGAAGAAGAAGGGAAGGATCGGACGTGGAACGAAAAGGACAGGTCTTGACCTCCTTATAAAGAGGGTGAATATCAAGCGTCCTCCGCATGGCCGTTTGGAACTTGTCTAAAACCGAGGAGTCATACTAACGGCACGGTTAGGTTACCCACGCCCGTATTGATGAGAATCCCGTTATAAGAGGAACATGATCTCTGCTTCGACAAGACGTGCCAATAAAACCTCCTCGCAAGACGTGCAGCAGCAGGTTGAGAAAAACGGTTCGTATAACGACCGGGCCATGGCGTGATGTCACGCTATGAAAAGTTATCAGTAGATTATATTTGTGGGATATTGTGCTCTCTAAGGTGGTACGTGGAATTTTTTTTGCAGAGCCGGACAAGATTCATGTGTTCAAAACCTACCTTGAAGTATTCGGAGAAGGAACCCGCCTTGCAATGTCGAAGACAATCTGCGCACCGGACTCATCGTCATTGAAGCCTGGATCAGGGGCTACTGAGGGAGTCCTAGATTAGGGGGTCCTCGGACAGCCGGACTATGTACTTGTGCTGGACTGTTGGACTATGAAGATACAAGATTGAAGACTTCGTCCCGTATCCGGGTGGGACTCTCCTTTTCGTGGAAGGCAAGCTTGGCAATTCGGATATGTAGATTTCCTTCTCTGTAATTGACTCTGTATAACCCTAGCCCCCTCCGGTGTCTATATAAACCGGAGGATTTAGTCCGTAGGACAACAACAATCATAATCATAGGCTAGCTTCTAGGGTTTAGCCTTTACGATCTCGTGGTATATAAACTCTTGTAATACTCATGTCATCAAGATCAATCAAGCAGGAAGTAGGGTATTACCTCCATAGAGAGGGCGCGAACCTGGGTAAACATTGTGTCCCCCGCCTCCTGTTACCATTAGCCTTAGACGCACAGTTTGGGACCCCCTACCCGAGATCCGCCGGTTTTGACACCAACAACCATCCCTTCATTTAATTCCCGCCTACATGCACCATCGATATATAGTAGTCTTCCTCGGTGTCTCTCGAACAAACAGGTTCTCTCGATGTCGACTCCTCTCACGCAAACACACCTTCCCTTCCCTCTCTATGTGCAGTTTCTCTCTCGCACCCCATCGTTGGTGGCCTCTGCCCATACACATAACCTCTCTCTGATGAAGCCATGCACACTTAAATTACATCCTCCATCGAGGAACCCGCGACACACACACACACACACACACACACACAGATGCACCCACCCACCCACCCACCAACCCACACACACAAACACACAGACACACACTAAGACTCCATCACACACACACACACTAAGACTCCATCTCTCTCTCTCACACACACACACATACACACACACACACACAAACACACACCCAGACACTAAGTCTCCATCTCACACACACATGCTCTAGGCGGAGCATTTGTTCCTACCACCCTTCATCGAACCTTACCCGTATGATAACAATCACCTTAATTTACTTGTATAACATGGACAAATTCCACTTTACTTTAGTAGTTAGCAAACTTATCATCTGTACCCTCATAAAAAACCGAGTTGGCGATGATGGTGTGACTGCCATCTTGTAATATAGACCGCCTGATCTATATCTGACGGATAGAAAGCAAACAATGGTAATTTAACAAAATATACCTGCACCTCTCTCCACATCCTTATCTCCCACAACCTCATTGCTGAGCAATTAAAAAAGGAAGTCTCATGAACAACCTAGCATGGTGGCCACTGCCGTCTGCCGGGGCCTTCCATCCCCATGCCTCCTCCAATTCCGACCACCAGTCACCACCATGCTCCACTCCTCCTCACATTATCTCTCATCTTTCATTTTTTCGATGACATTCTCGAGATACCAGTTTTCCAATAAAATTCTCGAGATATCATTAGTTTTTACACATGGGATTACTCCTGCATGGGTCGATCACAAGAGATGTTTTGTAAAAAAATGAATATTGATGTTCCGTAGAATGCATGAGCATCTTGCTTGTAATTATATAATGCAAATCACGAGCAGGAAGTGACATTTTTTTATACAACCACGTTTAAATGGCCACATAAATCACTAGCTAAAGTAAATACCATTATACATATATCCCGATGCAAAAGGTTGAGTACATGTCCGAAGAGTAGAGTCGCACACACGCACTCTGTCTCTCAGAATCTCTCTCTCACACACACCAGTTACATGACGCCCACTTAAGCAGACACGTATGTTACAATTTGTGCACCCGCGGGTACACGTGATGTTGCACATTTATTTAAGCCAGAGGGCGAACCCAAACAGCAGTTGCATTAATTCCCCTCCCGCCGCCTCTTATATGGTCGTCGTCGCCCGGTAGCCATCGTCCGGCCGAACGTAACAACATACGCCATACTCTCGCCAGAGCGGCGCTTTAATCTGGAAATTTTACTAGTCATGCATGCATCTTTTTATGCTAGCACTCCTATATAAGGGTTGACCGGTCGCTTCCTGCTAACGTGCGCGGGCCGTGGAAGAGGAAGGAGAAGGGAAGCGGGTTGTGGAGTAACGGTTTTTAACACAATTTCCTAGGAAATTCAGTGCAATAATTAAGTAGTTTTGCAAACTACCAGTACTACACCTGAAACGGTTCAAAAACTATACTCCCTTGCCAGTGCATGCTTCCCGCGTGACACGGTCAGCGTCGCCCTGGAGCGTCAGTGCCGCATTAATGCCCGGCCAGAGTGGAGGTGACCTCTCACTAGTGCTGGCTTTGAAGCGGCGCGATGGATGAGAGAGCGCCGCTTCCCGGTGCACGCGACTGCTCCGCGTCGAGGCTGGCCATAGGCCCTGTCTGGATCCATGGGTTAGAGTTATTTTGAGCTAGTTGGGGCTCAAATAGCCCTAAGGTATCCAAGCATGAGGGTTTAAATTAGACCAAGTTGCACCGAACCCAGCAAAAAAAACTATCCCACCCATGTCACACCCTGATTTTCATGCCACAACACTTAAGCTAATAAATCATGATAAAATCTGGTTTCACAAAAACTTTTGAGTGTTTTGGACCTTGCCTTGATTCGATTTTGTGTGTTGTTTGCAAGTGCTCTAAAACTTCATCTCCGTGCTCCAAACTGTTGAACCAATAATCATGCCATTTGTATAGGACATAAAAATAATTTCTGCAAAAATAATTTGGCCAGTTAGTATTCTCAAAAATGAGTTTTCCAAAAACCCCCTGAATTGAGGTTTGCACTGCAAGTACCTAATTAAGGGAAGTAAAAATCTTTCCAAAAATATATTTGACTCCTATTAGATATAGGTTACCCCAAAACCACAAAAATATAATTTTAAAAGTTATTTTCCTATTTTATTTAAAGGCTTGTTCTTTAGGCCAGAAATGGTCTTTAATAGGTTAAAATCATTTAAAAGCTTGAAAAATATTTGAAAAAAATCAGGGAAACTCAGTGGACATATATTGTCCATATATAAGAGTTTCAACACATGGTCATGTTCAAATTATTGGTCAAACCCCTCAAAAACCCTTTCTGGATAATTCAAGCTTTTGAAATATTTACAAAGGAAATATTCCCCAATAAATTCCAAGAAAATTCTAGCATGTCACATATGACATGTTTGATGATCTTGCCAAGTCTCATGTCAGGGAGAAGAGTATAACCCCATGAAACCCTCTCAAAACCACTTCTGTCCTTTTTCAAGTTTGAACAACTTTGCACTGTCAAACATGTCCAAATGCTCTCAAACTTGGTGTGCATGCTCAAATGGTGTAATAATGCATCTAGACCAAATGGGACAACTTGGAGAGAATGTTATCTTGACCAAAGTGCCCCAAAACCCTCTCTGTCCAGAACCAAATTTGAACAAGTTTACATTGGCAACTTTCTTATTTTGATCTCAACTTTTGTGTACATGTTCAGAACCTCAAATGATGACACTAAACTAAGTGGTGCATCAAGGAGAATAGATTTGCATGACTAAATCTTGGAAAGTCCATTTCTGTTGATTTCTAGGGTTTACCAAAGTTACATTGGCAACTTCGCCCAAATGAGCTCAAACTTGGTGAAACACCCTATTTCTATTGTCCATTTTGTCCTGTTAAGTCTCATGCCAAATGGAATCCTTTTCCTTGCCCAAACAAGCAACAAACACCTTCTGCAAAATTTCCAAAACCACCTCTTTGACCACTTCCACTAATCTCCATGACCCTATCTTTTTACCACAGCTGCCCCAGGTCACCTCCTACCTCGAGTAACTCTCCTCCCTCAACAGCTCAATTATTTGGGGGTAAAACCCATCTCTTTCTCTGTCTGTTTAGTCATGGCGACTCCTCCTCTCTCTCTCATTTCTATATGCAGCCCCACCTAGCTCCTGACCACTCCAGAGCATCCAAGTAAGCTCGAGGACACAAGTGGACATGCCCCTGACCTTTTAAAATGGCCATGTTGGAAATATGCATGCTCTAGAGCGCGCTATAGTGCACCCTTGCACTGTAGCTGCCCTTTGCCCGATGCCTCCGACCACCTCGGGCCTCCCCAACGCGCCCGACGATGCTTCTCGATGTCTGCGACACGCCACGCCTCTGTCCCCCTCTTCCTTCTCCCTCCTGTTGCCTCCTTTCGCACGCGCACTGGCCGCCCGAGAGCTCCAATGGCCGAGCTCACACGCGCGATGCTCTGGCCCTCCCCTGCTCCTTCTCTCCCCTCCCTGGCCATAGACCATATCTACAAACGCCATGAACACGCACACACGAGCCCCCATGACCCCTAGGAACGGCAATGACCTTGCTGGCACACTCGTCCACGGTGCACCGTCACCCCGCTTTAGACGACCATCCCGAGCCCCTCCTCTGGGCACCGTTCGCTCTCTCTTCCCCCCAGCGACCTCCTAGATCATCCAGATCCTCCTCCCGTGCGTCCCTTCTCCTCCTACCACCACACGACCGCCGCTTCGGCTCGCTCAAATTCGAACAATGCCGAGCTCACCTCCCTCCCTTTCCTCCACACAGAGATTCCCCGTGGTCCGGCGGACCTCCCCACCTCCTCGAACCGTCGCGGGGATGCTCGAACGCCGAGAGCCACGGTTGGCCGATGGCCTCCCTCGCCACCGTCAAAGCTGCGGTCACCTCGGCCCCCTCCGGCGGCCGTGACCTGCACCAGCGGATGCGCCGCTCCACGCCGAGCTCGCCCATAGTCAGAGCGCCACTGGAGACAGCCGGATGCGCCGGCTATCGCTAGACGAGCGCCCGCGTGCGCTCTGCTTCCCCTGCTCTGCCTCGAGCGGGAGGTAGAGGACGACCGCCCCGCCAGCTGGCATGCGGGGCCCGCCCATTAGCGGTAGAGGCGACCGAGCCAACCCACCAGTCGTGTTAAGTGGAAACGGCTTCGGGCCGATCCGCTTGCCCCGATGGGTGACGCCCTCCCGCAGTGCGCCTTCGATGTCACCTCCTCGCTCGCGTAGCTGAGCCACTAGGCCGAGCCCAGTAGGCGTTGTTTAGCTGGGCTTCGCGTAGTGCGCTTTATAAGGTTGACTCCCTTTCTTCCTTTTTCTTTTCATAGATATTGTAAAATTCCTAAATAATTCAAATAGAATCCAAATTTGATGATTCTAATTTCTAGAAGTTCATAAATTCCTGATCTATCACATGGTGCAATTTGCACATTTTTCCATAAAGATTTTCTTCACAAACATTTATCAAATCCCATTTTTCCATTTCTGTCATAAACTTTAGAAAATCACAGAGGGCTCAAATTTGATCCAAATGCCGTGATTCAAATTTCCAGATGCTTCTAAGTTCATAACTTAGTTTATGAACATTTTTATTAATACTTTCTGTGCCACACAATATAATGAGCCATTTCTTCATAATTGTCAACTTTGCCAATTCATAGGGAATTCATTTGAATTCCAAATCCAGTGAAACCAACACCTAGATGCTTCTAAAATCATGGTTTGTTAAATGGGTGCCTTTGCTAATTTTTCAAAAATATATTTCTGTACACTTCTTGCAAATCCACTGACCCAATTCTAATGAAACCACTCTGGTTATTTTTCATATAACCAGAGATGCCCTAGCAAAGTGAAATTAATATTTTTTTAGAGCACTTTTATTTTCTGCCTTGTTGTGTTGCTTATTATGGTTGCTTTCAACAATAGTTGACAAAGTAGACAAAATGCTCGGAGTTGGACCAGAGATATTTGAAGATCTCGAAGACTTTGTTAAAACAGGCAAGCGATCCTTTGACCATATCTATGAAACCCTTTTTATGCATGTCATATAGCACTTTTATTGCTTGCATCAGAGACCTGATGATGAGGTGACCACATCGGGTGGTTTGCCACCGTTACTTCCTCGTTGATACTTGCATGGTGCATGACCCTACCTCCTTATGAGGGTTATGCCGGTGGGAGTAGATAGGATGCTAAAGTAGATGCTACGCAAAAAGGGACGGGTATATGCATGGTGAAGGAGACAAAGTATTTTCAAAAGACTTTTCGAAAACCCCGTCGGGTGCCATTTATGCCCAAGGGAGATGATGAGATGGGTAACCATTTGATGACGAAGTGGTGTACCGAGGCAAGTGTGTGTGTTGTTTTCGAAAATGGATTAGATTTAAGATTTGTCGACTATCCCAACTTTACATGCGCAACCACTCTACCCTTGTATGGGAAAGAGCATTATTGATTACATTGGCCGATACTAGCTTGGAGCCCGCATTACTAGTGACGGGGGAGAGTTGGTGCTCTCTCTCGGGACGGGGTCATGCCAGGTAGGGCGGCCATGACTGTTTTTACAGGGCACTGGATACACCATTGCATCCCCTCTCGGATGTTACGATTTCGAGTGAGTCTCATATGATGTACATCGTGAGGATACGGAACAACGAGTGGACTCCTTGTTAGTGTCGTCTAGGGAAAGATAGTGATCGGGTGCTTACCTCAGGTACTTGAGGTACCGCGGGTCATGGACGACACGGAAGTTCCCCGGATCTTGTGGGTAAAGTGTGCAACCTCTGCAGAGTGTAAAACTATTCGAATAGCCATGTCCATGGTCAACGACAGTTGGGCAGTGCTGCTTAAACTACGTCTAGAGTTTTTCAATCCACGTGTGTGTGTGTGTGTGTGTGTGTGTGTGTGTGTGTGTGTGTGTGTGTGTGTGTGTGTGTGTGTGTGTGTGTGTGTGTTGATAAGGCTATTTGGGTTAAGTCAGATGGCTTGACACAATGATCAAGTTGGATTGGTGTCCAACTCCACGTATGTTATAAGGATATCTGTTCTCTCATGATGCATGCTTTACAGGTTGATAGATCATGTCATTGCACTCAAAACTAGCTTTCTGCAAATTACCTACTTAGTGTTGTATCATTGCATTATTGTGCCTTGTTCCAATCATGGGTTGCTTGCGAGTACATTCAAAGTACTCATTGGCTTGCCACTGGTTATTTAATTGGCCAGGCATGGAAGAACAGGAGTTCGAAGAAGAGTTCTTTGGAGATGAACATGCGAACTAGGACGTTTCACAGTCAGAATGCCTGTAGGGTTAAGGCAGATGGCATGGGTTCTACTTATCGATGAAGATTTCTGCTGCTTAAGTTTATTTGGTATTCAGCCCCTGTGGCTTTATCTATGTAAGACTTGACCATAATGGTCATAATTTGTGTAAGAAGGTATGTACGGATGTAAGACTCTTGTTATTCAGCTTCTGTGTGTTCAGTGAGCATTGATCTCTGGGATCACTGTACACGTGCATTCAGTGATCACGTCTTATGAGTCGGGGTCCCCATAGAGCTGGTATTAGAGCCATCTTGACTGTAGGGAGCCTTAGTTAGCATGGCCGTTAGTTAGGGTAAAACTATTTCCAAAACTATTACAAGTTTTCAAAACTATCTATACTTCTCTTCCCTTCTCAGTTTTTCAAAAACTAAGGTATACTTTCCTCATCGATCTCTTCCCTTCAAAACTATTGCAAACGGTCGCTAGCACCCTCAAGCCCTGACCACGGGATTCCTTGTAATCCTTGTGGATAGCCTAGAAGCAGTACAGCTTGCCAAACACTCACCCACCCTCTCCTGAACCCAAGATTCGCGACACCACAACATGACGATGCCAACAGAAGACACGCCTTTGAAGAATGAGGACATGGAGACCCAGAGGATGATGACACCTGTGAATTTGCCCCAGGATGATGCAACCTTGTCCTATGACGATCAAGATGTAAGATATGCAAGACCATGATAGACATCGCTAATAGAGCAATCATGTCCTTACCGTTGATGTATCGGCAACCACCGGTGGATGAGAACCTCGCCATTTGGCCCGCCTCACTATAGTGAGCAGGAAAATAGTTATCTTCATCCCCTGCTCTTGGTGTTGATGTTTTCATCAACATAACCGACATGTTGGACCTCTACTATGCCTTGTTAATATCATTGCATAAGGGATTACCTACCTGTAACCGTCAACGCCTTAGAAGGCAAAAGGGGTCGTCATGATTAAGAAGACAACAGAAGACCGAGTCAATGCCTGCTACGAGGAGCCACCATCACCCCATCACTTCAACATGCGAGAAGTTGTTGAAGAATCTTTAGGCTCAAGCCGGATTGTTTCATCGAACAACTACAAGAGACGTAGCAACACTTGAGGAAACCCAAAAGACTGCATGAGGCACGAAGTAAAGCACGACTACTTAGTCCGAGAACCCCTAGGGTAGGATAAGTCGTGTACCCCGATATGCGCAGTCGAGTCCGTATGATGGTTCGAATAGAACCATGACTATGTGTTGCTTGTTTTTATTTGTTTGTGTTCTGATATAAGTCGCACTTTTTCCCTAGGCAACAAGTACGCGACTATATCACCTTCCTTATTTTCCTTCATTTGGCCCTTTTTGGCGCCCGTTTGTTTGCACCTGCACTGTAGAACCCCCTTTAGGCATTCTCCTCCTCTATGCTACTCTTCCCTCTCATCTCTCTCTCCTTAACTGAAGATCGACAAGACAAGGTACACCAAGGATTCTACTTCGACAACAAACTAGCACTAAAGAACTTTTCTACAGCCTCCTCGACCAAGTAAAACCCTGTAGAGTTATGTTTAACCCCCCAGACTAGAAACCCATTCGTAGACCCTTCGAGACTTCACGTGATACCCCAGCTCGAGTCCTTAACCATGCGCTTAACCCATAGAATTGCAAGAGAACCAGTTAAGCCTCTGTAAACCTTGCACAGCACTTGGTTCATTATGGAACTAGTGGACATAATGAACGAGCACATTATCATCCTAATATAGCACCAAAACTGACGATGCCATAGGGAAGACCAGTTTGAGGATATAGGAATAGAGGACAAATGACTTGATGAGTTTATATCAATGACTTGAGGAATTATATGAGACTATTTGGTGGATTATGAGGCTTTGATGTTGGTAGATGAACTTGGTGGGGTCATGATTATAGAGTAGCATAGCTTTCATTACCCCTGAGTAAATTGGATTTATAGGACAATTATGATCGCAAGGTGAAACTCCTGGAAGTGCAAGGATTTGACTTGATCAGATGATATTGATAGGAGACAGTTGATATAACATAAATAACTTGAGGGAAACATGTAGGATTCCTCGTTGGACAAGAGATTTGGATTTAAATAGGTGATCCTGGTTGAGTATAGATGCTGAGTAAGCCTGCAGGATTTGGAGTAAATTGGATTTAGACTGATGATCTTGATCGTGATACCATGTTTCTCGATGGACAATAAACTAGGAGATTGGAATTGATTTAAGGATCTATATAAGCTGGAAGTTGGAAGTTACTTGACCCCGATAACGGGAATTGGTGGACTGACTATAGTGAAGATAACCCTTTTCAAGTATTTGAGGATTATAGGACATTAGAAGATCATGTGGAACACCATAAACATTGGATTTGTAGAATTAAATGGATTATGTAGTGATCGATGGAAGTTAATGGGCTGTTGGAGTTGATTCATAGGAAGGAAACAAGATCTTGGAGTGGCTTATGACGTGTTTCCTTAGGATAAGAGGTGCTTTATCTTAGACCATGGAAGAATAGGGTGAGCACTTGGATTGTCCTATTTTATTCCAGCTTGCAAGCTTGTATGCTCTACCCATGGATTTTTAGTGGTAGCCACACATATGAGTTTGGGGATCGTAGACATATATGATTTTGTTAGACCTCCTCTTAGGAGTCATGAGGATATGAATAGCATGAGTGATGATTTGAGTTGACCTATACGAAATGATGCTTTCAGCGGTATAAGGTGATCTGTTTGGAGGACTAGATAGAACAATCGGCATCTCAGGAATTGTGCTCAAGGATAAACGTTCACTCGCACCCTAGAATCCTTGAAACCCTTAAGCCCTACCAAGCTACAACATGGCCGGACCATGACCTTGGGTCTTGACTCTAGATCGAGAACACCTTGGACCATACTCAACCATGACCACCACCAATACCCCCATCCTACTTTATGTACCTCATGAACAAAGTCTTCATGGAGTACTTGGACAAGTTGGTGGTCATCTTTATTTTGGTAACATACTTGTCTACCCGAAGACGGAAGAAGAATCACTGAGCTGGTCAAGGAACATCTGAAGATCGCCATGTCCAGGAGGAAGAACTACACCAACCACCATCGTCAAGAAGTAAACCTCCGCATCAAAGACCAGGCATATCTGCAAACTACTTCTCTCAAATTAACCAAGCATCTCCATGTCAAAGGGAAGCTCACACTAAGATTTATCGGCCCTCTCCAAGATCACTGCAAGACGAAGAATAGACGGCTACCAGCTAGAGTTATCACCTGAGTCACCCACTGTGCACAACGTTTTTCCACACGAAACCACTCCGGAAACGTTTCTAACTTCCTAACTAGCCCGGTCTCTACAAGGACATCGACCATGAGCTATCGACCTCCAACCCAATATGACATATGCGAGAGACCCCAATTGCAACCTAGATCAAGCAGGACCTTGTACACGAAGCCATGTCATCAATTATTTCAAGGACCAATGAAGCACCACATGGTAGCAGAAACAGTACGAGGACATGAGGACTACCCCAGATTTAAGTCTCGTATTCCCTTCCGCGCCTAGTCTGGGAATCTCGGGGACGAGATTCTTGTAAGGGGGGTAGGTCTATCACACCCTGATTTTCATGCCACAACACTTAAGCTAATAAATCATGATAAAATGTGGTTTGACAAAAACTTTTGAGTGTTGTGGACCTTGCCTTGATTGGATTTTGTGTGTTGTTTGCAAGTTCTCTAAAAATCAAATAAATCCTACAACTCCTATAGTTCATCTCCTTGCTCCAAACTCTTGAAACAATGATCATGCCATGTGTATAGGACATAAAAATAATTTCTTACAAAAATAATTTCTTATTAAAGTTGTACCTTATAGAAAAGGATTTTGTTGCAAGAGAAATGACAAGGATAACGTGGGCACTTCAGGGGCCACGAACGAGGTGGCAACCCTGAAGGAGGCGGTGTCCGCGGCCGAATGCAATGCGGCCACGGAACGAGCCGAGCGAGAGAAGCAGGAGGCGCGGCTGGCGGAGTTACAGCAAGAGCTCCAGGCTCTCGTGGAAAAGCACGAGAGTTTGGAGCATGACTCGAAGACTCGAGAGTCCGAGCTTGCGTCGGCTCTTGAGAGTGCCAAAGCTGCTAAGGCCAAAGCCCACAAGGCCCTCCAGGAAATCGAGGCATTGAAGAAAATAGCGGCGGGTCGAGGCATTTTTCATGCAAAGCAAGCATGTGAATGTGAATTACCTATTACTTACCCGAATTCGGAGCTCTCCAGGAGCGTTCGCAGATGTCAGGACCCCGACTCAATGCCACATCGATCTAGCATGTGACACCTCATATCACTTTGCGGCCTCACGCACGGTATTCCCACGGGTGTCGCCTTACCTTTGCCCGGGACCGTTTGCGCCTTTTGGCACATGTATATGATAGTGTCGCTAGCATCCATATGATAAGGAGCCCAGGCTGACATGGCTAGTCGTAAACCCAAAGTGGCACAAACTTACAGGGACAGGCATCCATGACCCAGCATCGAACTTGTCGGTCATCAGCGAGTGAATCCAGGCTGTAGCACTGGGCTAGTAGGACTCCGGTGAACCGGGCTGTAGCGGGCTAACAGGACTCCGGTATTCATCGCGTGACATTTCCCCGAAGGGACAGACACAGGAACGAAGAAGTACACATGCCGGCCAGCCTAAGTGCTCCGGAGCAGTAGCAAGCTACCATGGCTCAGTGGAAGCAATAGGAGACATTTCCCGGTAAGAGAGGCTACTAAGGATAAACAACTAGATAGTCAGATCCCACACATACCAAGCATTTCAAAAACATACACACAATATGCTTGATATGTGCAAATACAACATGGCATCACAACATGACTCTACGACTCAAGTATTTTATTCAATAGGCTCCGAGGAGCGAGATATTACAAACATGGGTCTTACGACCCAAAATTCAGAGCATACAAGTCAAAGCACATGTGAAAGCTTAACATGTCTGAGTAAAGACAACTACAAATGAAAAAGGCTGAGAAGCCTGACTAACTACCAGATCCTGCCGAGGGCACAAGATCGTAGCTGAGGTAACAAGCTAAACGTCAAAGTCCACGCGGAACTACTAGCGATACTGAAGTCTCTCTGCAAAAACGTAAAATAGGCAGACGTGAGTAGAAATGTACCCAGCAAGACTTACATAAGAACTAACTACATATGCATCATTATCAACAAAGGGATGGTGGGGTTTAACTGCAGCAAGCCAGCTTTGACTCAGTGGCTATCCTGAACTACGACTGCAATGTAACTCTTTGAGGTGGCGCACACGAGTCCACATATTCACCATGTCAATACACCAATATGGATCCGCTCCCGTCTCCCTACGAGAACGCCATCCATAGCACTCACGCTTATCTTGCGCATTTTAGAGTATCCACTTTCACTTGTCTATGAACTGTACAGGCAACCCAAAAGTCCTTTTCTGCGGACACGGCTATTCGAATAGATCATATTAACCCTGCAGGGGTGTACTTCTTCACACACGCTCTCGCCACTTACCGCCATGTACACCTTGTGTATCTCGGCAACCTTCAAGCGGAAACCTGGCGAGGGAGTCGGCCACGGCCTACCTAAACACTCAAGTCTCTCGTCCAGGTTTATCGCCTATTCGGGTTCCATCCGCAAAGAGATCCGGTCAGGGTGTCGCTCACGGCCCCAAACGATGTGAGCAGGGTTCCCAAGCCCACCATCCGGGTGCCACTTGGTACACCGTGCCACTGCACCTAGTCTGTCCCAAGCCCACCTGTATCGGGTGCCACTTGGTAGACTACTAGCACTACCTACAAACACCAGAAACTAGTTGCAACTCCTAGACAGAGGACAAGGGTGATTAAGAAGCCGAGAGGGGTCGAGTTACCGGAACCGAATGTGTGGTAGTAACTGTTCATGGATCACAAACACAGAACTCAGTTCCTGAGGACGGCTGCAATGAGACAACCCACCATGTACTCCTACATGGCCTCTCACCGCTACCTTTACCAAATCGTGTTCACACACTTAGCTCACACACAGTAGGACATGTTCACACACCTCCGATTCATCCCCGATGAATCAGACCTAACACAACTCTAAGCAATAGCAGGCATGACAAACAAGCATGAATGAGTAGGCACATCAGGGCTCAAACAACTCCTACTCATGCTAGTGGGTTTCATCTATTTACTGTGGCAATGCCAGGTCATGTAGAGGATAAAGGGGTTCAGCTACCGCTGCAAGTAACAGATGAATCGTTGTTGTCCTAATGCAGTAAAAGAGAGCAGGAGCGAGAGAGTAGGATTGTATCGGAATGAACAAGGGGGTTTTGCTTGCCTGGCACTTCTGAAGATAATATAGCTCTTCAACGGTGTCATCGAACTCATCGTCGGTACGTCGTCTACTGAGATGGGACAAACGCCGACAAACAAGGAAGAACACAATCAATGCAATGCACAATATGATGCATGATCATGACATGGCAATATGCTGTGTTTTGAGCTAATGCAACTAGCAACAGGTTAAATGAAGTTGGTTTGAATCAAAGATTCAAATTCAAACTCCATATGTGATGGTTTCAATGCCCTTAATATGATTTGCCCTATTCAGCAACTAGAACTTGTTCTAACATGCATGAAACTTGTACAGATGGATAGATTGGATTTTTTTGATAATTTTTCATATATAACTTGTTTAATTTAGAGCTACGGTTGAATTACTATGAATTTTTGAAGTTTGCAACATTTTCTGGAATTTTCTATATAAGAATAAATCCAGAAAATAAGTTACTGCGTCAGCATGACATAGGTATGACGTCAGTAGGTCAACTGGGTCGGCCAGGTCAAACCTTACCTGTGGGACCCATACATCAGTGTCACAGGGCTGTTTAGGTCGCTGACATGTTGGACCAGTCAACGCTGACTTGGCCAAAGTCAAACTGACACGTGGGGTCCGCAAGATTAACACTAATCTAAACAGGAAATAAAGCTGGAGTTAATTAGGGAGTGGGGTCCATGTGTCAGTGCCTTCGGGGGTTGGTTAGCAGGGTGATTAGGCCCTAATGGCGGTGCCACGTCAGCACGCCGGATTGTCGCCAGCGATGACCACAACCGCGGCAGGAGCTCGCTGGAGTGGTGCTACGGGCGGTGTTGGGCAAAGCCAAGGGCACCAGAGGGTTTCCCTTGCCCGCGCGCATCCAGGGGAGGCACGCGGGAGGCGCGGGGGTGGCCGGAGTTTGCCGGAAGCGAGTCCGTGGCGGTGGCCGGAGTACGGCCTCGAGTGGCGCAGGCCTACAGAGCGCGGGGAAACTCGTCGAGGGGCTCTCCGGACTCCTGGAGTCGCGGTGAGCACGGTGACGCGCTCCAACACGAGTGGCAGCAGCGTTGGACGCGGTGGCGACTTGGCTATGCGGCGGCGAGCATCGGCCAAGGTGGGTATCGCGGCTAGGGAGTGAACGCATCGACGGGGAGAGCAGCGAGAGGCGCAGGGGCTCACAGTGATTCTGTAGGGTAGGTCAGTGGGCTCGGGGATGGCCTGGACGAGGTGGATCGACGCCGGAGATCTCCAGGCAGAGGCGGCAGGGACGAGCTCGATGGCGACGCTTCCGGGCTTCTGGGCTTGCTTCCTTCGTCGGGGAGACGTAGAGACGATGGTGTAGCTCCCGGAGATGGAGAGGGATCGAGGGGTGGCCGGTGGACACGGTGGCAGCGAGCGGTGGCAGCGAGCTCGCTCTGCTTCGGGACAGGGAGCGAGAGAGGTGAGGCAGGGAGAGAGTGAGCGAGCCGGAGGGATTGGGACGGCACCAAGGAAGTCGGCCACGCGTCCAGGGGCTCGTCGGCAAGCAGGAGGTGGCGCGGAGCGTGCTCGCACGCGGCGGCCACGCGCCTCTCGTCCTTCTGGCGAGAGGTTGGTGGTGACTGGCACGGCCAGATGGGCCGGGCCGGCTGGAGGAGCTGGGCCAGGTAGGTTAGGTAGGTGGCCTGGTGGCCTTCTCTCCCTCTCTTTATTATTTGTTTCAGTTTTTCTAATTTCTGCTACTGTTTTGCAAATAAAATACTAACCAAAACACTTTGGTTAATTCTGTAAATTTTTGTGAGGAATATTTGAATTATTTTCAAACCACACAACAAATTTCAGAATATTTGGAGCAACCAAATTTAATGGTAATTTTAAACTCCAACTCAATATCATGATGATTTAATTCAATGACCAAAATGTCCTGGAAAAATATGCATCATCTCTAGTAGAGGCTTTCACCTTTTTCCATAAATCATGAACATTTTAAAAGGATATTTTGAGGTCATTGAAAATATTTTGGTTGAACCTATTTGAATTGCATTTGTGCTAGGGTCTATCAATCCCCATTTCAAGTTTATTTAAATTGTAAACATGATGACAAGAGAAACAAGCAAAGGCAGCAGGGGCTGAGCTAGGGCTGTGACAACTCACCCCCACTAAACAAGAATCTCGACCCGAGATTCAAGACGTGAGGTAAGAAGACAGAGGGGACACGAAGCTAGCACAATCTTCACGATCGAGGTTGCACTCCATAAGAACCTTGATTCGATCATCATCTTGTCTCGACGTCTTGCCCTGAGAACTCCAACTAACATAACAACGAGAGGGAAAGAGAAAACTTTAGCAGGATCGATCTTCTAGAAGACCGAACAACTCAGGATCAACTCACGGAGTGAGACATTAATACTTCTCGCAGGCTGAGACACGAAGCAAACATCCAAAGGGATGGGGTGAAACAGATGAGGAAGGTTCACTAGGTAGACAACAATTTCACACTTAAAAGGGTGGTGAACAGTTGACAATGTAGCGAGGAGTTGAATTTCCATGATACCATAACGAGACATCTTAGAGGAGGTGACTCGTAGAATCATCCCTTAAGTGGCAAAAAGAATTACCTTTGATTCAAAGATCATTGAAACTCTTCATACTAGCCTAAGGCAATTCAAAATTGATTGTTTGAAGGAATACGAATGAATGTCATACCCAGTTTGGAACGGAACTACATTTATAGGACAACTCGGCAAATGGAAGGCACATTCCATTTGATACCAAGGATATAACCTAGTGACTGAGCGTGCTTTCAAGAATTTGAGCAGTTCCAAATTCATCAAGGTTTTACCAACATCCGTGCCAAGGATCCTGGCAACACATCATACTACCATGATGAATGGTGATGGAGGATGCAGGTGCAAATGAGGACATAACTTTCTCAGATTTTTCCTTAGCAATGCCAAAGAAGCAAATCTGGATGATCGACCGAGAGACATTTAGCACTCCGCTTCTAATGTTCTCCTTGATGTACTAGGTACCACAGTCAATGCTTAAAACATCAACATGGCCATCAAGTAAAGGTCGGACTTCAAAAACACAAAAATCCATAAGGAACAATTAGGGAGTAATTACTACGAAGTCCTTATGAGGAGGTGGCCAACTTCCTCAATCAAAATACTACAATAATAGGTCTTCCGGTTGGGTGTGTTGGCCACGACATCCACTTTACCGGTTATCGAGAGACCAATATTATAGTTCTTGGGAGATGTTCCAACCGTCATATCTGCCTGAGATTCAGATCTGGTTGGTGCTAGAATACTCCAGACTCATCAAGTATAGAAAAAAATGAAAGTTTGCAACACATACCGACGGGATAACGTTGCGAGATTCTCGGGAAAGGACTGCGGTAGCAAGCTCCAAAACATGAGCTGATTCTGCTACACACATGTGAACACGCTGTCCCAGACAAGCATGACCACATGGTAGTCTTACAACAAAACACTACCGAGTTCTGGTCGGGAGCCATCATCGAGGACATCGGAGACTTGTGCATGATCTAGAATTAACACAACCAATTCCTTTTCCTTGAGCAAATCAATCAGTGGCTTCGGGTGCTATGGTATACATATGGAGTGGAGGTAATTAATCTACCAAACCATAGTATACCTTGCACACGCATGACTGACTTGGGATGATTCCAAAGGAAGCAACATTGACTTTCTCGAATTCATGACAGCAACTTGCATCAAATGCACATGAATTAGAGGAAGTCACTTCTTTCATCCGAACATATGCTTCATGCACGGGACATGAAGATAATGCTTATAAAAGTTTCCAACACTAGCTTGATGTTCAACATGAATCATGGAGGAGACAAAATACTGCTGATGGGCTCAACAACAACTCATCGGAATTTCCATATCATTGGACTCCCACCATTATGTGAACAATGTGATAGTATTGGTCAGACCAAAAGATATAATGGTGTATGCTCGAGGAATCAACCACGAGTAAGACAACATTACGAATATCGTTGGTTCTGATTTGATTTGAGGATAGCCCACACTCAAATCAAAGTTTTGGCAAGACAATAGGTCCAATAACTGATCACAGGGACCAATCGATGCAGATATCATCTTTCTTCAACACACACTACACAAGAATATCCCTTTGGAATGAACTAAGTTTGGCAAACTTTTATCTTCCAACTCTCCAAGTTGTTGTTTAGCTTAACCAACTAGCTCAGGGTATCCAATACAGATTCTTGGAGAAAGGGTGGTTTACAAGAAACTAACTTGATCACGAACTCAACATAGCGGTCAGGCGACAACCTGGTGATACTTCCGTGAAGATATCCGGAAAATCATGAACCACCGATATGTTACTAAGCTCGAGAACAATAATCTTGCTTTTTGAGGCAAGACGATATGATCAATAGAGCGAAGATTTGAAATAATCCTAACTCATCGATCGAAGAGTGCACCGGGAATAAGGACTAGGTAGCACAACCAGTCTTAGACTGATGATTCAATAACCAACACGCTAAGAATGAAATTTTTGTCCTTTAACTACCAAGCAACAGAGTTGCTAGGAGTATTGATTTCACACACCACGATTCACTTGTCGGCATTCCGATTGCAACAACACAGAACCGAGAAATGAAAATGATGGCGAGAAGTATCACTGCGTCAAGAATTCATAAGAGGTGGTGCAATTCTCATGACAATCATGACATAAAGAAGGTAATACTTCAAGGTAGAACAGACCAGAAGCTGGATTGGCATTTTGATCTATGGAACACAACTATTTTGACCCAATCCTAGAAATGGATAAGGTACCGGAGTATGTTTCTCCTAGTCATTCCGGAATAGAATGGCTTGACGGACCACAAGAGTAATAGGCATCGATTAACACGATTGCACAACTACTCCTTACTATCAATTGATAGACGAAGGTCAGAAGACAACTAAGATGGGACAACTCAAAAGAACAAATGATTTTCTGAGTTGTGGATGCATGGACTAGCATGTCGAACCAAGTTCAATAGGTTTCTTCCGGATAACCCATGCAGAAGGTAGAACTGGCAGATTCATATTATAGAATGGAGAACTCATCAAGAGCACTCTGGTTGTGATCTTTTGGTTCAAAAGAACTCCTGGCAAGAATGGTTCATGGTATTTGGAAGAACGATATACCACGGACCTCGAGGACTATCGCAAAGGTTACTAATGTCCTAAAGGAACTAGCAACACTATCAACACGAGGTAAGCAAGGTGAATCTCGGGTTCAAAAACCCAGGAATAGAAAGCCTACTAACTAATGGCATCACGGGATGCTTTCGAGGATGATGGCCAGAATCATCACACTGGGAATACATAACATGGCTAAATTACTAGGTGACTCCCTAAAACACCTAGGGTCATAATAATAGCTCCAACATATATGTCAAGGCAATCAATTACCTCAATGCACCGGTTAGTGTGCTTATTCTGACCATAAAGGACATTGGGAACGGAAAGAAAGGATTTGCAAATGCATCAGACTATTCAAAAACCTGGGATGACTCGGACAGCATAACAGCTGTAAATGCTCAGAAAAGATTTGAGACATTCACAAGGATTTGCATAGTCATTTAGCAACATCATATCAAGGTTCTGGTTCAACTGAGAACATACTAAAAGTAGTAGAAATTGAATTGTGGCTTGAAACTATCAATCCTATAAGTCTCTAACATAGTAACTCATCATCCTAGTAGATAGATGAGAAGCCTAGTTCCTAAACCCCGTAGAAGAGAGGAGGATGACTCAGATCAGAAGGCCATGAGGTATAAGGAGTAAAAAGAGTCTTACGTTCCATCCCACAATCAATTCCCCTACATATAACTAAAGCATTTATAGACTCAACTTCGACCAGTTTGGCTTGGTAATCCTACAGGCAGTCAGGCTCTGATAACAAAGCTGTCAGGACCCCGAATCAACGCCACATTGATCTAGCATGTAACACCTCATATCACTTTGCGGCCTCACGCACGGTATTCCCACGGGTGTCGCCTTACCTTTGCCCGGGACCGTTTGCGCCTTTTGGCACACGTATATGATAGTGTCGCTAGCATCCATATGATAAGGAGCCCGGGCTGACATGGCTAGTCGTAAACCCAAAGTGGCACAAACTTACAGGGACAGGCATCCATGACCCAGCATCGAACGTGTCGGTCATCAGCGAGTGAATCCAGGCTGTAGCACTGGGCTAGCAAGACTCCGGTGAACCGGGCTGTAGCGGGCTAACAGGACTCCGGTATTCATCGTGTGACATTTCCCCGAAGGGACAGACACAGGAACGAAGAAGTAGACATGCCGGCCAGCCTAAGTGCTCCGGAGCAGTAGCAAGCTACCATGGCTGAGTGGAAGCAATAGGAGACATTTCCCGGTAAGAGAGGCTACTAAGGATAAACAACTAGATAGTTAGATCCCACACATACCAAGCATTTCAAAAACATACACACAATATGCTCGATATGTGCAAATACAACATGGCATCACAACATGACTCTACGACTCAAGTATTTTATTCAATAGGCTCCGAGGAGCGAGATATTACAAACATGGGTCTTACGACCCAAAATTTAGAGCATACAAGTCAAAGCACATGCGGAAGCTTAACATGTCTGAGTAAAGACAACTACAAATGAAAAAGGCTGAGAAGCCTGACTAACTACCAGATCCTGCCGAGGGCACAAGATCGTAGCTGAGGTAACAAGCTAAACGTCGAAGTCCACGCGGAACTACTAGCGAGACTGAAGTCTCTCTGCAAAAACGTAAAATAGGCAAACGTGAGTACAAATGTACCCAGCAAGACTTACATCAGAACTAACTACGTATGCATCATTATCAACAAAGGGATGGTGGGGTTTAACTGCAGCAAGCCAGCTTTGACTCAGTGGCTATCCTGAACTACGACTGCAATGTAACTCTTTGAGGTGGCGCACACGAGTCCACATATTCACCATGTCAATACACCACTATGGATCCGCTCCGGTCTCCCTACGAGAACGCCATCCATAGCACTCACGCTTATCTTGCGCATTTTAGAGTATCCACTTTCACTTGTCTATGAACTGTACAGGCAACCCAGAAGTCCTTTTCCGTGGACACGGCTATTCGAATAGATCATATTAACCCTGCAGGGGTGTACTTCTTCACACACGCTCTCGCCACTTACCGCCATGTACACCTCGTGTATCTCGGCAACCTTCAAGCGGAAGCCTGGCGAGGGAGTCGGCCACGGCCTACCTAAACACTCAAGTCTCTCGTCCAGGTTTATCGCCTATTCGGGTTCCATCCGCAAGGAGATCCGGCCGGGGTGTCGCTCACGGCCCCAAACGATGTGAGCAGGGTTCCCAAGCCCACCATCCGGGTGCCACTTGGTACACTGTGCCACTACACCTAGTCTGTCCCAAGCCCACCTTTACCGGGTGCCACTTGGTAGACTACTAGCACTACCTACAAACACCAGAAACTAGTTGCATCTCCTGGACAGAGAACAAGGGTGATTAAGAAGCCAAGAGGGGTGGAGTTACCAGAACCCAATGTGTGGTAGTAACTGTTCATGGATCACAAACACAGAACTCAGTTCCTGAGGACGGCTGCAATGAGACAACCCACCATGTACTCCTACATGGCCTCTCACCGCTACCTTTACCAAATCGTGTTCACACACTTAGCTCACACACAGTAGGACATGTTCACACACCTCCGATTCATCCCCGATGAATCAGACCTGACACAACTCTAAGCAATAGCAGGCATGACAAACAAGCATGAATGAGTAGGCACATCAGGGCTCAAACAACTCCTACTCATGCTAGTGGGTTTCATCTATTTACTGTGGCAATGACAGGTCATGCAGAGGATAAAGGGGTTCAGCTACCGCAGCAAGTAACAGATGAATCGTTGTTGTCCTAATGCAGTAAAAGAGAGCAGGAGCGAGAGAGTAGGATTGTATCGGAATGAACAAGGGGGGTTTTCTTGCCTGACACTTCTGAAGATAATATAGCTCTTCAACGGTGTCATCGAACTCATCGTCGGTACGTTGTCTACTGAGATGGGACAAACACCGACAAACAAGGAAGAACAGAATCAATGCAATGCACAATATGATGCATGATCATGACATGGCAATATGCTGTGTTTTGAGCTAATGCAACTAGCAACAGGTTAAATGAAGTTGGTTTGAATCAAAGATTCAAATTCAAACTCCATATGTGATGGTTTAAATGCCCTTAATATGATTTGCCCTATTCAGCAACTAGAACTTGTTCTAACATGCATGAAACTTGTACAGATGGATAGATTGGATTTTTTTGATAATTTTTCATATATAACTTGTTTAATTTAGAGCTACGGTTGAATTACTATGAATTTTTGAAGTTTGCAACATTTTCTGGAATTTTCTATATAAGAATAAATCCAGAAAATAAGTTACTGCGTCAGCATGACATAGGTATGACGTCAGTAGGTCAACTGGGTCGGCCAGGTCAAACCTTACCTGTGGGACCCATACATCAGTGTCACAGGGCTGTTTAGGTCACTGACATGTTGGACCTGTCAACGCTGACTTGGACAACGTTAAACTGACACGTGGGGTCCGCAAGATTAACACTAATCTAAACAGGAAATAAAGCTGGAGTTAATTAGGGAGTGGGGTCCATGTGTTAGTGCCTTAGGGGGTTGGTTAGTAGGGTGATTAGGCCCTAATGGCGGCGCCACGTCAGCACGCCGGATTGTCGCCGGCGATGACCACAACCGCGGCAGGAGCTCACCGGAGTGTTGCTACGGGCGGTGTTGGGCAAAGCCAAGGGCACCAGAGGGTTTCCCTTGCCCGCGCGCATCCACGGGAGGCACGCGGGAGGCGCGGGGGTGGCCGTAATTCGCCGGAAGCGAGTCCGTGGCGGTGGCCAGAGTACGGCCTCGAGCGGCGCAGGCCTATAGAGCGCGGGGAAACTCGTCGAGGGGCTCTCCGGACTCCTGGAGTCGCGGTGAGCACGGTGACGTGCTCCAACACGAGTGGCAGCAGCGTTGTACGCGGTGGCGACTTGGCTGTGCGGCGGCGAGCGTCGGCCAAGGTGGGTATCGCGGCTAGGGGGCGAACGCATCAATGGGGAGAGCGGCGAGAGGCGCAGGGGCTCACAGTGATTCCGTAGGGTAGGTCGGTGGGCTCGGGGATGGCTTGGACGAGGCGGATCGACGCCGGAGATCTCCGGGCAGAGGCGGCGGGGACGAGCTCGATGGCGACGCTTCCGGGTGTCTGGGCTTGCTTCCTTCGTCGGGGAGACGTAGAGACGATGGCGTAGCTCCCGGAGACGGAGAGGGATCGAGGGATGGCCGGTGGACGCGGTGGCAGCGAGCGGTGGCAGCGAGCTCGCTCGGCTTCGGGAGAGAGAGCGAGAGAGGTGAGGCAGGGAGAGAGTGAGCGAGCCGGAGGTATTGGGACGACACCGAGGAAGTCGGCCACGCGTCCAGGGGCTTGTCGGCAAGCAGGAGGTGGCGCGGAGCGTGCTCGCACGCGGCGGCCACGCGCCTCTCGTCCTTCTGGCGAGAGGTTGGTGGTGACTGGCACGGCCAGATGGGCCGGGCCGGCTGGAGGAGCTGGGCCAGGTAGGTTAGGTAGGTGGCCAGGTGGCCTTCTCTCCCTCTCTTTATTATTTGTTTCAGTTTTTCTAATTTCTGCTACTGTTTTGCAAATAAAATACTAACCAAAACACTTTGGTTAATTCTGTAAATTTTTGTGAGGAATATTTGAATTATTTTCAAACCACACAACAAATTTCAGAATATTTGGAGCAACCAATATTTAATGGTAATTTTAAACTCCAACTCAATATCATGATGATTTAATTCAATGGCCAAAATGTCCTGGAAAAATATGCATCATCTCTGGTAGAGCCTTTCACCTTTTTCCATATATCATGAACATTTTAAAAGGATATTTTGAGGTCATTGAAAATATTTTGGTTGAACCTATTTGAATTGCATTTGTGCTAGGGTTTATCAATCCCCATTTCAAGTTTATTTAAATTGTAAACATGATGACAAGAGAAACAAGCAAAGGCAGCAGGGGCTGAGCTAGGGCTGTGACAGCAGATCTGCCCCGCAGCTTGTCCGATGCTGCCGCTTTCTACAGGTCCGAGGAGGGGAGCTCGACGGATAAGGTCTTCTGGTCTCAGTATGCTGAGGCCGGACATCCGGTGCCCCTTAGCGACCAGCTGAAGCAGCTGGTCGAGCTCCACAAGTTGGCCGAACAGGCCATGAAGGGCCTTATAGTTCGGCTGTGGCCCAAGGAGGCCATGCCTGGGAGCTACTTCGGCCTGGTGCGGCGGCTGTTGGATGCTTGTCCATGGGTTGAAGTCATCAAGCACTCCGCCTGTATTGAAGGTGCCCGTCGGGCCCTTGCCCGTGCTAAGGGGCACTGGGGCAAGATGGATGCTGAGAAGCTTGTGACGGACACGCCACCGCCGGGCAAGGAGTATCGCACACCCGAGATGTATTATAAGGGTGTCCTGAAGAGTGCCCGCATTATTGCGGGTGAGTGATCCAAAGATGTAATATTTGAGTAGAATCGAATTTTGTTATCCTGTGCGCTGAAAACTTTGTTTGTATGCGCTAAGCAACGCTTTTTAATTTAAAATATTACCTTCTGTGCGGCCGTTTATCAAATCTGAGAGATGGCAAGTCGTCGGCTTCAGCCCCCATGCCAGGAGTGCTGGGGTGTTCGGGATAAATTTGAGCACTCTTGTTCCCATTTTTGGGTCCATCTAGGGAGGCGCTCAACACAACAAATGAGGCAACCGGACTTATAATGCTTGAACACTCTCACTTAGCCATAGAATTCTATAATTTTAAATTTCGGCGAAGCCCCTAGTGTTCGGAAGGCCGAATTCGGGGCTCTATCCACGCCTGGGCCGGACAAAGCCGGTTCCTCGCTCTAAGCGGCATAAGTCTTTAGGGACTCGAAAAAACCTCTCGAACAGCGACCGGCTCTCGCCTCATCATGACGGTCAGTTTTAGCTTTCTCCACTGAGGCGCTCGCCCAGCTCAAGGGGCGCAATTGAAGTGGTTCTCCCAGCGCTACCTTAGCCGATATAATGGAACGTAAGGTAACAAAACATGTGAGCCGGGCAAACCCGACTATTGACCCAAGACATGATTCGTAGCCGATGCATATAATGCTATAAGTTCGGGGTGCCGCACTTGTGAAAGTGTTCGGACTTATCACACCATAATGTGGGGAACTTAAGCCCCTGGTGTATTTAGCCGTACCAAAGTGTACGGATGCAACATGTCATAAATGAACATATGTATAAGAAAGGAATGCAATTATAAGCAAAAAAGTGATGCATTGTTTATTCAAGAAATACTGCCATGAATGCAGAACGATACAAATAGTGCGGTAAGCAAGGGATGGGACTATTAAACATGTCCCCCTCCAGGGGTAGGCTACGGAATGGTGTATAAAACAGATTTAATGCTCGTAATGGAGACCACCTGGATACTCGTCGTAGCCTTTCTCCATCCCTGGCTGTTGCATCGTGAGTTCGGCAGGTCTACTGCCGGACATGGCCTATGGTGAACGGAGTCCTGTGGGTAAGAAAAAAGAAAAAGATAAAAAAAGAATGACACACTTGGGAGCCCCTGGTGTGGCTAAGCCGCATTCTGGGCCTATCGTGGTCGTGCCCCTCCCCCTATGCCCATGGTATCTCCAGAGCGTAATGATGTACGCGAAGGACCAGTCTTGCAATTTTGCAAGGGCTGGGGTTGGGGCCGCATTGCTACGCGTGCTCGGAACGTGCCAGGCGGTCTTGTTGTAGGTTACTCCGGGCGCGTTTAGCCGTGTCCGGTCGCTTAACGGCCGGACTCGAGAATTGCCTTAAGAGGTTGCACTGTACATCTGCCGCGAGAGCCGCTGTATGTTCCTCCGTTCGGAGAGAGCGTTCAGTGTTTCCGTTGACCGTGGTGACTCCTCGAGGGCCTGGCATCTTGAGCTTGAGGTATGCGTAGTGCGGCACCGCGTTGAACTTTGCAAACGCGGTCCGTCCGAGCAAAGCATGATAGCCATTGCGGAATGGAACTATGTCGAAGATTAACTCCTCACTTCGGAAGTTATCCGGGGATCCGAAGACCACTTCTAGTGTAACTGAGCCTGTACAATTGTCCTCTACACCTTGTATGACGCCTTTGAAGGTCGTGTTTGTGGGTTTAATCCTTGAGGGGTCTATGCCCATCTTGCACACTTTATCCTGATAAAGCAGGTTTAGGCTGCTGCCGCCGTCCATCAGGACTCTGGTGAGGTGAAATCCATCGACGATTGGGTCTAAAACCAGTGTGGCGAATCTGCCGTGGCGGATGCTGGTGGGGTGGTCCCTTCGATCAAAAGTGATTGGGCAGGAGGACCATGGGTTGAACTTCAGGGCGACTGGCTCCATCGCGTATACGTCCCTGAGTGCACGCTTCCGCTCCCTCTTGGGTATGTGGGTTGCATATATCATGTTTACCGTCCGCACTTGTGGGAAGAAATGTGGGGACCCCGACTCATAAGTCGTGATCACCGATTGCACGTGTACAGTGATCCCAGAGATCAATGCTCACTGAACACACAGAAGCTGAATAACAAGAGCCTTACATCCATACATACCGTCTTACACAAGTAGGACCATTATGGTCAAGTCCTTAGTATAACATTGCAGCGGAAATCTTAGTCGATAACTTGGACCCCTGCCATCTGCCTTAACCCTACAGGCATTCTGACTGGGAAGCGTCCTAGCTCGCATGTTCGTCACTGAAGTATTCCTCATCATATCCTGTTCTTTCATGCCTGGCCAATAAAATAACAAGTGGCAAGCCAATGAGTACTTTGAATGTACTCGCAAGCAACCCATGTTTTGGTTCAAGATGCAACAATGCATGATATAGGTAAATTTTTGCAGAAAGCCAGTTTTGAGTACAATGACATGTTCAACAACTAGTAAGACATGCATCAAGAGGATTCACGTAACCATGAGGACAGGTTACCGATATCAACATAAATAGAGTGGGCACCAACCCAACTCAATCATGTCAAGTCCTTTGACTTGACCCAACACTACTAGGAAAAGGGCTATAGATGGAATTGACACTAATGCCGCACCAGACATGTGGTGCGCCATTACTATATACTAATGGCGCACCATGTGTTGGTACGCCATTAGTGTCCAAATACTAATGGCGCACCACATCCACGGTGTGCCATTAGTAAAAATATTTTTTTTAAAAAAAATTCAAAACTACTAATGGTGCACCGTGGGAGTGGTGCGCCATTAGTAACTTGGCCACCACTTCCACCGAATGCACCCCCCCCCCCCCCGTGGATCGCCTTTTCAGTTTTAAAAAAATAAAAGAAAATGATGAAAATGTCAAAAAAAAAGAAAATAAGTTTCCCATGTGATATGTGGTCTAGTTGTTGGGAAAATTTGCAAATATGATTTCGACTTCATTTGCAAAATCTCGCGAGAATTTGTAAAAATGGGCATAACTTTTGCATACTAACTCGGATGAAAAAGTTTTTTATATGAAAAATCATCTACTCGAAAAGTTACATCCAAATTTAACCAGGGGAACCCCGTTAAACATTTTCAAAATCCTCAAAAACCTAACAGAAAAAAAGATACGTGGCTTTTAAGATCTGGAGAGGCAAAAATTCAAAAAATTCAAACTTACTAATGGCGCACCTACCCATGGTGCGCCATTACTATCTTCCCGCCTTCAAAATTCAAAATAAGTCAAAAAAATAAAAAAAAGTTACTAATGGCGCACCTGCCCATGGTGCGCCATTAGTATCTTCCCTCCTTCAAAATTCAAAATAAGTCAAAAAAATAAAAAAAAATTACTAATGGCGCACCTGCCCATGGTGCGCCATTAGTATCTTCCCGCCTTCAAAATTCAAAATAAATCAAAAAAATAAAAAAAGTTACTAATGGCGCACCTGCCCGCGGTGCGCCATTAGTATGCCGTATATATGGCTGGCCGTGGTCTGCTCCTCCTTATCTCTTCATCCCACCTCTCCTACACTCCATCTCCTCCTCTCCTCCACTCCATCTTCCCTTCTCTCCTCCACCATACTACCCTCCTTCTCTCCGGCGACCTCCTCCTCCTCTCCGGCGACCTCCTCCTCCCTCCTCCCCTCCCCTCCCCTCCCCTCCCCTCCCCTCACGGTTTCTTCTCCCTCCTCTCCGGTGAGCTCCTCCTCCCTCCTCTCCGGTGAGCTCCTCCTCCCTCCTCTCCTCCCATCCCCTCATGGTTTCTCCTTCCTCCTCTCCGATGCTTCGGTGAACTCCTCTCCAGCGACCTCCTCCTCCTCCTCTCTGGCGATGTAGGCGAGCGCCTCTCTAGTGACCTCCTCCTCCTCCTCTCCTGCGAACTCCTCTCCGGCGAACTCCTCTCCAGCGAACTCCTCTCCGAGAAAAGAACACGGCAAAAGAACATACAAGATCCAAAAACAGGAACAAAATTTGAAATAATGTCGTGCCAAAAAACGAGCAAAAAAAACAAGCAAAAAATGGGCAAAAAATCACGATCCAAATCCAGATCCAAAAAATTCAAAAATACTAATAGCGCACCGGTGGCCTATACTAATGGCGCACCGGTGGCCTATACTAATGGCGCACCATGGCCTATACTAATGGCGCACTGGTGCGCCATTAGTAATAAATACTAATAGCATGGTACTAATGGCGCACCGGTGGTGCGCCATTAGTAGGCAAAACCGGTGCGCCATTAGTAGGCCTTTTTCTAGTAGTGCAAGTAGTTTTATCAGCTCACACACACGCGGTTGTAAAACTCTGGTCATAGTTTAAGCAGCACCGCCCAACCGTCCTTGACTGTGGACATGACTATTCGAATAGTTTTACACTCTGCAGAGGTTGCACACTGTACCCACAAGATCCGGGGAACTTCCGTGTCATCCACGACCCGCGATACCTCAAGTACCTGGGGTAAGCACCCGATCACTACCTTTCGCTAGACAACACTAACATGGAGTCCACTCGACTGGCAGTAACCCCCGTGCCCAACATTTCACATAACACTTTCATGGAGCCTTGCTCCCATAATTATCACATACCACTGGCACGGGGTACCAACGGTGTGTCCGGTGCCCTGTGAAAACAGTCATGGCCACCCTACCTGGCACGACCCCGTCCCGAGAGAGAGAACCAACTCTCCCCCGTCACTAGTAAAGCAGGCTCCAAACTAGTATCGGCCTAGGTAATCAATAATGCCCTTTCCCATATAAGGGTAGAGTGGTTGCGCATGTAAGGTTGGGACAGTCATCAAATCTTAAATCTAATCCGGTTTCGAAAACAACACACACACTTGCCTCGGTACACCACTTTGTCATCAAGTGGTTACCCATCTCATCATCTCCCTCGGGCATAAGTGGCACCCGACGGGGTTTTCGAAAAAGTCTTTTGAAAATACTTTGTCTCCATCATCATGCATATTCCCGTCCCTTTTTGCGTAGCACTACTTTAGCATCCTATCTACTCCCACTGTCATAACCCTCATAAGAAGGTAGGGTTATGCACAATACAAGTATCAACGAGGTAATATGGTGGCAAACCATCAAAGTGGATACCACCTCATCATGATTCCGATGCAACAACAATATGGTGCTATATGACATGCATAAAAAGGGTTTCATTAGACATGGTCAAAGGGCTGCTTGCCTGGTTCCTCAGAGTCTTCAAGTCTTCTGGTCCTTCTCCAAGTACTCCGTCTACTTCGTCAACTAACGTCGGACACAATCATAATAAGCAACACAACAAGGCAAAAATAAAAAGTGCTCTAAAAATGTGAGTTGGATTTTTCTAGGATATCTCTGGTTATATGAAAAATAACCAGAGTGGTTTCATTGGAATTGGATCAGTGGATATCACTGAACATTTTGATATGATGGAATCAAGGGGTTTATGGATTTGCAAGAAGTGTACAGAAATATATTTTGGAAATATGAGCAAGGGCACCCATTTAACAAAGGATGATTGTAGAAACATCTAGGAATTGGTTTCACTGGATTTGGAGTTGAGATGATTTTCCTATGAATTTGCAAAGTTGGCTATATATAAAGAAATAGACCATTATTTTATGTGGTACAGAAAGTATTAAGAAAAATGTTCATAAAATAAGTTTTGAACTCATAGACATCTAGGATTTTGAATCATGGAATTTCGATTAAAAATGGGCTCTCTGTGATTTTCTAAAGTTCATCACAGAAATGGAAAAACAAGATTTGATAAATGTTTTGTGAAGAAAAAGTTCCTGGAAAAATGTGCATGTTGTACCAACAGGTAGATCATGATTTGTGGGTCCCCTAGAAATTTGAATCATCAAATTTGGAGTTGATTTGATTTATTTAAGTGCTTTTGAAGTCTACTGGGAAAAAGAAAAAGGAAAAGGGGCTTTACTCTTATCATGCGTGCAAGGCGAGAGATAGGCAGCGGGCCGGCCCAGCGGCTCGGCTGCACGCGCGCAGGGGCCACGTCAGAGGCGTACCAGGGTAATACGCCTTCGCGCACGGGAGGCAACCCCGAGCTGGACCCGTGTCCACTTGCCAGCGTGGCCTAGAGGCTGGGCCGCTGACGAGCAGGCCCCGCCCGCAGGTTGTCTCCTTCCTCGCGCCAGAAGCAGAGGAGGTCGATCGAGCTGGGCGCCCGCGTGCTCCCCGGCGGTTCCGGCCGTCCCCGACGGCGTCCGGCGTACCGGCGGACTCGGGAGGCAGAGCCGCGCCCATCCATGGGCGCCACGCAGGCTGGGGAGGTCCAGGACGACGGCGACCCTAACGCCGGTGGACGAGGCTTCAGGAGAAGATGGTTGCGGTGGCACGGGGCACCAGAGCAGGAGAAGATGAGCGGGGAAGCTCCGAAGGCCTGCTGCGGTCCTCCTGGTGGCCAAAGGATGGAAGGGGAGGCCCTGGTTTGCCGGAGCCGGGTGGTGGCCGACGGCGACCACGGCAGCCATGGAGAGGGAAAGAGGTCATGAGGAGGGGAGTGGGTTGGTCCAGGGGATGCACGGGAGAGAGGTGGAGCAAATGGAGCAGAGAGGGAGGCCGGGGACAGCCTTTAGTAGCCAGCCCGTGGCTCACCGTGAACGTGGCGCACGGGTTGCCGCGACAACGGCTCGGGCGGCCAGGAGGGAGGGAGTGAGGTTGTCCATGGCGTCCGTGGGAGTTGAGTGGGGCGCCAGGAAGAGAGAGGAGGAGCGGGACAAGGCTCTGGTTCTCGCGCGTGCGAGGCCGGGCATTGGCCGAGCCGGGCGGCTCCTGACACACGCGGCATGGGTAAGACAGAGGGGAAAAGGAGGGGGCCAGCACGGTGGCATGTTGCGGACGTCGAGGCACCTCGACTGGCGCGAGGGGGAGGCCCGAGGAGGTCGAGGGACGCGGCATCAACGGTTGCCTGCTCTGCCTCGCGCTCCAGAGCGCATCTTTGGCCGGCATGCGCGGCTTTTCCATGCGCACTAGCGCCCCCACTCTTGTCTGGTAGCTGCAAGGGGGAGTAAACAATGTGGATATAGCATTGGATGCCCTGGGGATCCACTAGAGTGAGGAGGGAGGTTGAGAGAGAGAAATGGAGTTGTCCAGAGAAGGAAAGTGGATCCATGCCCCCCTTCATCATTGCCTCTCGGGCAGGGAAGCACACCACAGGTAGAGGGGGACTAGGAGAGGTTATGGGAAGAAGTTCAGCTAATGGAGATTAGTGGAAGTGGACAAAACATACATTTTTAATTTCTGCCAGAAGGTGTTTGATGGTGGTTTGGGCAAGCAAATGGATTCCAAATGATGTGAAGACTAACAGGATCAAGTGTCATATAGAAATGGAGTTGATCACCAAGTTGGAGCTCATTTGGAGGAAGTTGACGATGCAACTTTGGTAAACCCTAGAAATTAGCAGAAATGGCTTTACCAAGATTTAGTCATGCAAATCAATTCTCCTTGATGCACCACTTGGTGTAGTGTCATCATTTGAGGTTCTGAACATGCCCAAAAAAAGTTTAGATCAAAAGGAGAAAGTTGCCAATGTAGAGTTGTTCAAATTTGGTTCTGGACAGGAAGGGTTTTGGGGCACTTTGATCAATATAACTTGTTCTCCAACTTGTGCCACATGGTCTAGATGAATAATTAGAACATTTGAGCATGTTCACAAGGTTTCAAAACATTTGGAAATGTTTGGCAATGTAAAGTTGCTCAAACTTCAAAATGGACAGAAATGGTTTTGAGGGGATTTGATGATGTTATATTGTTCTCCAAGTCATGAGACTTGGCAAGATCATCTAATATGTCATATGTGACATGCTAGAATTTTCTTGGAATTTTTGGAGAATATTTCCTTTGTAAATATTTCAAAAGCTTGAAATATCCAGAAAGGGTTTTTGAGGGATTTGACCAATATTTTGAACATGACCATGTGTTGAAACTCTTATATATGGACAATATATGTCCTATGAGTTTCCCTAAATTTTTTCAAATATTTTTGAAGCAATAAAATAATTTTTCCCTATTAAAGACCATTTCTGACCTTAAGAAAAAGCTTTTAAATAAAATAGGAAAATAACTTTCAAAATTATATTTTTGTGTTTTTGAGGTATCCTATATCTAATAGGAGTCAAATATATTTTTGGAAAGATTTTTACTGCCCTTAATTAAATACTTGCAGTGCAAACCTCAATTCAGGGGTTTTTGAAAAACTAATCTTTGAAAATACTATTTGGCCAAATTATTTTTTGCAAGAAATTATTTTTATGTCCTATACACATGGCATGATCATTGGGAAAGGTTTTTGGATCAAGAAGAAGAAGTATAGGAGTTGAAGGATTTATTTTATTTTTAGAGCACTTGCAAACAACAGACAAAAACCAATCAAGGCAAGGTCCAAAACACTCAAAAGTTTTTGTCAAACCACACTTTATCATGATTGTTAGCTTAAGTGTTGTGCCATGAAAATGAGGGTGTGACAGGAAACCATTCTGTCCTCTATTGTTCGGCGGTCGGGTCTCTTCCTCGTCATCGCTATGCAGCCCCTTGTCACTGTTTTCGGCAATTAGCTTGCCTGCCTGCTTGAATACCCAACAGTCCCTGTTGGTGTGATTAGCTGGCTTTTCGGGGGTGCCGTGTATCTGGCACGAGCGGTCGAGTATTCGGTCCAAATTGGACGAACCCGGAGTAGTTCTTTTGAACGGCTTTTTCTGCTGACCGGGTTTGGAGCCTCTGAATCCGGCATTGACTGCCGTATCCTCAGTATTGTCCCCGTTAATGCGGCGTTTGTGCTTGTTGCGATGCGACCTGCCGTTGCGGTCCTTGGTATCCGGACTGCCAGAATTTTTGCTGAGGTTGTTGCTGCGGGCTAGCCAACTGTCCTCTCCTACGCAAGAACGGGTCATGAGGGATGTGAGGGCTGTCATGGATTTCGGCTTTTCCTGTCCCAGGTGCCGGGCAAGCCACTCGTCGCGGATGTTATGTTTGAAGGCCGCGAGAGCCTCCGCATCCGGACAGTCGACGATTTGATTTTTCTTAGTTAAGAACCGTGTCCATAATTGTCTGGCCGATTCGTCCGGCTGCTGAATTATATGGCTTAGGTCGTCAGCGTCTGGTGCTCGCACATACGTGCCCTGGAAGTTATCAAGGAATGCGGCTTCCAGGTCCTCCCAACACCCAATTGATTCTGCTGGCAAGCTGTTAAGCCAATGCCGAGCTGGTCCTTTAAGCTTGAGTGGGAGGTATTTGATGGCGTGAAGATCATCACCGCTGGCCATGTGGATGTGAAGGAGATAGTCTTCGATCCAAACCGCGGGGTCTGTTGTGCCATCGTAGGATTCAATATTCACGGGTTTAAACCCTTCGGGGATTTGATGATCCATTACTTCATCTGTGAAGCATAGTGGGTGTGTGGCGCCTCTGTATTGGGCTATATCACGATGTAGCTCAAGCGAGCTTTGTCTACTATGTTCGGCCCGGCCGGACTTGCTATATCCGGTGCTACAGTTATCATCACGTATCATGGGGCGCCCATGCGATCCGTAGATTGATCTTGATTGTCTTGCCTTATCCTCCAATATATCTCGCAAGTCCGGAGCGTTCCCCTCTGGCTTTGTGCTTTTCGAGCGATGCCGGGGTACGGTTCTAATGGAGGGCCTAGAGGCCTCTCTGTCACGGCCACGAGGTGGTCGGTCAGTCGTATTGTGCGCTGGTGATGCAGGTTTATATGCCTCCTCCTCTAATCGGGGGAGCAGCTTGCATTTGGGGTAGCTTTTGGAGGGGCGTTCGAGTTCATGCTCTTCGGCCGCAAGGACCTAAGTCCATCTGTCGGCTAGCAGATCTTGATCAGCTCTAAGCTATTGCTGCTTTTTCTTGAGGCTGCTTGCCGTAGCCATAAGCCTGTGTTTAAAACGCTCTTGTTCGACGGGATCCTCAGGCACGACGAATTCGTCGTCGTCGAGGTTTGCCTCGTCTCCAGAGGGAGGCATGTAATTATCATCCTCTACGTCTTCGTCTGCCGCTCTCTCATGAGGGTTGGCTTCTCCGTCCTCCTGCGCTGAATCTTGCTGGAGGGGGTTGTCTTCGGCACTGTCTGGGGTGTTATTATCTTCGGTGCCGGAATCTCCATTCTTGCTGTGGCTGGATTTAGAGCGGCGCCGCTGACGCCGGCGCTTAGGCTGTTTCCTGGAGGGGTCTTCCTCCGTTGTTCCATCGCCATTCCCATCCTTTGGGATGTCCACCATGTATATGTCGTATGATGAGGTGGCTTTCCACTGCCCAGTGGGCGCTGGTTCTTGGTCGTCTCCGGCATCGTCATCCATACCGTCGATGTCTTTGGAGTTGAAGTCTAGCATGTCGGTTAGATCGTCGACAGTGTCTACTAAGTGGGTGGTGGGTGGGCTTTGAATTTCTTCGTCGTCCGCATCCCAGCCATCCTGACCGCAATTCGGCCAGGGCTCTCCTGATAACGAGAGATACTTTAGCGAATTCAGGATGTCGCTCGAAAGGTGAGTGTTGAAATATGTCCGCAGCGGTGAACTCCATGATGGGCGCCCAATCGGATTCGATTGGAGGGGACGTGGGAGGTTCAGAGGGCACCTCGGAGTCCGGCACCTCGGAGTCACGAGCTTAACAAGGGACAAGGTCAGTATTCGGCTCCATCGCTGTAGAGGTTGCAGCCCCCGAGGCGGTGTCTAGCCACCCGTCCTCGATCTATGCAGCCGGCTCCGAATTAAGGGTCGGAGCGGACTCGTGTGTGGCCTCCAGGGCACTGTCCGGCAGCAGAGCTAAATTATGCCCATCGTGACAGTGCGGTGCGCTCGGCAGTGGCTCGAATCCATCGAAGATCAAGTCTCCGCGGATATCAGTCGTGAAGTTTAGACTTCCAAATCTGACCTGACGGCGAGGGGCGTAGCTTTCGATCTGCTCCAGATGGCCAAGCGAATTGGCCCGCAGTGCAAAGCCGCCGAATACAAAGATCTGTCCGGGGAGAAAAGTCTCACCCTGGACTGCGTCGTTGTTGATGATCGAAGGAGCCATCGAGCCTATCGGTGACGACACAGAGGAACTCTCAATGAAAGCACCAATGTCGGTGTCAAAACCGGCGGATCTCGGGTAGGGGGTCCTGAACTGTGCGTCCAGGCGGATGGTAACAGGAGACAAGGGACACGATGTTTTTACCCAGGTTCGGGCCCTCTTGATGGAGGTAAAACCCTACTCCTGCTTTATTGATATTGATGATATGGGTAGTACAAGAGTGGATCTACCACGAGATCAAGGAGGCTAAACCCTAGAAGCTAGCCTATGGTATGATTGTTGTTGTGTCCTACGGACTAAAACCCTCCGGTTTATATAGACACCGGAGAGGGCTAGGGTTACACAGAGTCGGTTACAATGGTAGGAGATCTACATACCTGTATCGCCAAGCTTGCCTTCCACGCCAAGGAAAGTCCCATCCGGACGCGGGACGAAGTCTTCAATCTTGTATCTTCATAGTCTTGGAGTCCGGCCGATGATGATAGTTCGGCTATCCGGACACCCCCTAGTCCAGGACTCCCTCACCCTGGCTTTGTTCTCATTGGGCCTCGGCCAAGCTATTAACTTCCCAAAGTTAGATACAGCCTTATGCACATAGTGCTCTGTCATGTAATCCATCGGAAAAGCTAACATCATGACCCAAACTTCATACTGAAAAGCGGGCATCCTCATATTGATGCCTTCATCATGGGGAGTGAGGGTGAAATAAGAGTCCTCATCTATAGCATGAGGACCATCTCTAATGGCCTCATCTCTGCTTTGCATATCTTCAAAAGCAACGCAACCAATGCCAAACGGATATATAAACTCATCTGAAATCTGATACTCCAAATCATCTCTAATGATGCGGCAAATCTCTTCCAACCAAAATCTATTCTGATGATCGGGAGGAGGAGGCTTAATCGAGATGATAGCGTACCTGTCATGGTTTAATGGCGGGTCATCCACCACCATGACACTCCTCTGCAGCCGATGGTTTGGCCCCCTCTCAATGTTGGCACCGAGCGGAGCGAACGCGAACTGCCGGACCGGAAAGTTCGCCATCTTGTCGCCGGAGTTGGTCGCCGGCGCAGCAGAGTTCTTGGATGGCGATGGCGGAGCGAGTTTGGAAGGGGAAGAGGGGGTTTTGGAAACAGAGGAGACTGGACGGGATTGGGTCCCCCGGGCGATGGAGTTGACAGCTGAAGTAGGGGGGAGTCGTATCGGCATGCAATGAGAAGTTGACACATCAACACGTGGTGGGATTTTCTGTTTCACTTGCCAACCTGAACTCCGATTATATTCCCGGGCGTTATGATTTCCATGATTTTGTTTTTGGGCACAAGTCGGAAAACTCCCATCCATATCATTAACCCCAAAGCTACCCGAGGCGGGTATGGGCTGCCATTTGAACTTGGGCCAATGTTGCTGCTGCTGCAGCCCATGGGCTTTGTGCCCCAAAGAGCCACAGGAGTCACATCGAATAAGGCCAGGGCATTGGTTAACCTGGTGATCATTTCTACAGCATGCAGTGCATGCAGTGCTACGACCCAACATGCATGCAGCCTCCATCGAACGTGTCACATGGCAGGTGCACTCATGTATCAGTTTGATGCATCTTTGACAAAATCTACCTGGGCAATCTCCAACCAAATGACCATGTCGAAAGCAATTCAAGCATTTCAGTAGCCTGGCATCAATATAGTCCTGAGTAGGCACATCTTTGATTTGCACCATAGCTTTAACCTCATTATCCGAATACCCAGCTTGCCAACCATCCATAATATGTAATAACTTTTCATCCGGGAGAGACTGCCAGTATGATTCCTTGAATTGGGGGCCATGAAAAGAAGTGCGAGCATTATGACGCAAATCTTTCTGATTGAGAACATAATCCCCCAATTGAATATGCGTATCATGATCCGAGAAAATCGGGAAGTTGAACGTGCCAAACGGGATACTCGCCCGGGCCGGTGAGGTAGACACCCTCGCCGCCGGCAACTTTGTGGATTGAGAGTTAACCATTAGCTGCTGCTCTCGAAGCCAATTAGATCGTATAGTGATCGGCATTACCTGAGGAAGATGATCGTCTACATGCCAGCTCATATCAGAATAATCCACAACAGAAAGATCACCATGGTAGAGGTGGAAATGACAAATAAAATCAGGCCAGATGCGGTCCTTAAGACCATAGATGAAATGACCAACTCGATTTGATGCCACAGAGAACCGAAAACGACGATCACTTAGCCTCAAAACCCTAAACCCCGAACTGATACCTCCAATACAAGATTGCAGGGCAAGGGCCACAGATTTTTCTGTAAGAGGGAAAGACGACGAGGAGAAAGAAACCATGATAAAGAATTCCTTGGCAGATCTGGGGTTGGCCGGTGAGAAGTGCACCGTAGATTGGAACTTGTCACGTACCTGAGATTCAATCGCCAGACCAGGGGAGAAATACCAAAGGAGAAGACTCTCCATGAGGGGTGGGTGGTTGTCACCGTCGGAGTGCCTAGTGACAGGGGCAAAGGAGGTGGCCGCCGGGGCCGGAGTGGCCGCCGGCGGAGTCGCCTAGGAGGGGAGTCACCTAGGAGGCGGAGTCGCCTAGGAGGGGAGTCACCTAGGAGGCGGAGTCGCCTAGGAGGGGAGTCGCTAATGGACATATTGCTCTGGCTATTCCTACAAAGTCATCAGCGCTGAAGGGTGACCCGTCTTCTTTTACACTTGGGCAACCATTGGCCAAGTCTTCTGGATCAAGATCTCCTTGCCACGCTTTTGCCCAGCTTAAAGCTGTTAAGGCTCCAGCTCTGGCAGAGGCTCGCTTTAACTCATCGATCCTCTCGGGCAACATTGATAATTTCTCCAATGTTTCATTGATGAGGGTGGGTGATTGTTTCTTATGAATAGCAGTGGCAATGGTCTGTTGAGCGTCGGTATATAGCTGTTCTACAAGAGTGTAGACAACCTTAAGCTTGATACGCATGCCTAAGCCCAACTTGATGCTCCGGAAGCCTACATCAATAAAATTATTGATAAGCCGGTAGATGAGTATGATGTGCTTGCTAGAGTTAAGGAGTCATGTTTACTACTTACGGAAGATGGATGATGTCATGCTATTGATCTGATGCCTCAAACCGGACAACTTGTCAGTCACCGGTTTAAGTGTGGCTTCGGCATCCTCTGCTCTCTTTAATAGAGCCACCTTCTCGGTCTCCCAGCCGGCTTTGTCAGCGTTGAAGCTTTGTTTCAACTGTTCAACATTTTCCAGTGCAGTGTTTAGTTCTGACTTAGCCTTGGACATCTCAGATTGCTGAGTTTTAATGTTGGCCCTCAGATTGTTGATTTGTGAGTCCTTCTCCATTAGTTCAGCCTGTGACATGAATAGACATGGAAGGTATTATGACCATGATTATTTTTGAAGTCCCAAGGACAATACCTCGGGCGCCGTCGATCACCGTCGCCGATTCGTCATCCACAACCCGTCCCCGAGCTCGCCAGCTACACCACCAGAACCACAATGAGCTCATGCCCGTTTTCCCCCTGTTCTTCTCGCCGTTCATGTGTCGTAGCCGGGTTAACCATCGAGGCCGAGAGCTTCTCGCCACCGGCCATGGCGTAGCCGTGGTCACAGCCGCAGCGGCTCGCGTTCGGCAGCGCTCGCGTGCTCTGCATGTTCCCAGGAGGCTGCAGCTCCTACAAGCTCCTCCTCCTGCGCACCCTAGCATCGAGCCCGACCTAGCCCGATATCCGAGCGCCACAAAACCTCACCGCCGGCCACATTCCGACCACCCGCGACCTCCCACCTCCTTCGTTCACTAGTATAGAACCGACCTTAAGTGCCGGTTCGTGACGGGCTTTAGTGCCGGTTCGCCAACCGGCACTAAAGATTGGGGACTAAAGGTCCCCTCCCTTTAGTACCGGTTCGTCACGAACCGGCGCTAAAGTGCCACCACGTGGCACGATCCAGGCCCGTTTGCGTGGAGGGCATTAGTACCGGTTGGTAACACCAACCGGTATTAAATGTTTGTGTTTTTTAATTTTTCTTTAATTTTGTGTTTTCAATTTAATTTAGTGATTGTTTTACATTATAATGAGTTGTTAAATCATTAGGTGAAAGTACCGCGGATTAGTTTCGACTGGATGCATTTATTGGATAGCTACTAGCTAGCTAGCTAAGTGATCAAGTATATGCCATATCCATATTATACTTGATTAACCTATAATATATACGGATATGGCATATACTTGATCACTTAGGTAACGTAGGAAAAATATCATCACCAGCACTAGCTTAAAGAAGAAACATTCACTTGTACCAGAAGCAAAAATATCATCGAGTTCAACATGCATGATTGTACCAGAAACATTTACTTAAAGAAGAAACGTTCATATATAACACCACAAAAGCAAATCACTTAAGTTCAGAACGAAGAACACGGACATGAAAGGACAAGTACTAATTAAGAGCAGCATGAAGAACTAGCTAAATCACTCCTGCTAGATACTCTCTCTCTCGTAAAATAGCATAGAACATGTATAGCTCTCCTGATTGATCATACTGGAGCATGCAGATGAACCTGTCTCCTAATCGTGGGCTGTGCTTCTCATTGCTGTCCCCTAGTACTTCTCTGCGATCATTAACAATTTTCCTCCAATCTTTCACTATTAAGCATTCATCGCTTCTAGAAATCCTGAATGCATTCATGTGCAATGCAGGATATCTTGGCCATAAGCTAACAATTGACATCTGACCTTTAGTCTCGATCCCCTGAGGCACAACTGTCATCGGGAGTCCCTGTTGAAGAACATCGTATAGTACTTAATTAATATACTTAGCAATGAAAGTTTAGCAAAAACATTATGTATGCAAAATATGCACCGAGGACAAATAGTAAATATCTTACCATCATTCCTAAATAGATGTGACCGTAGTTCAATACCATCACTATTGGTCGCACATTTTGAGTACTAACATTTCTAAGTGGAGGAAGAAAATTTGTCTTGACAGTATGAAGATCCTCAAGCCATGAAACATAATGACTTATCTCCTCGCAGTTTAGTTCAGCTCTGGGACAGTAGTAGGTCCTGTCTACCAAGCACCGGACATGTTTGGTTGAATGGAGATAAGCTGTCAATAGAAATTAGTTGTCAGTTATATATTTTTGAATAAGCAATATCAAAGACAAAATATAGTTGAGAAGAACTCGCATAATGGTATAACTGGAGGCGTCTGCACATCGACCCATATGTCTCTATTACCTTCAATATCATCTTTCGGACGAATATCAAAGGTGATAACCATACCAGGCTCAAATGCATAAGCCTTGCATAGTGCTTGCCAAGTTTTGCATTCAAAATAGGTGTACGTGTGTGCATTGTACACTTTTACGTTGAAAGTATAACCATCATGGTCAGTTTTCAGGTAAGCTCTCTCTACCTCCATAGTTTCCATATCTATGAAACCTATCTTATCCAAGACAAAAATTCTTGCATGGCAGGGGGTGCGCTAGTAGAATAGTGAAAATTAAACATTATAAGTCAGGCAAATGAAGCATATATAAGTCATGCTTAATTACGAAAACAGACTTGTCGTTGTGACTTACTGTATCGAATTCGAAGGTCTCATCCAGCTTGATGCTGAATCGCCTACCATCAACAAGGAAATTTCTGTCGCACTGGCCGCGCTGGTCTTCACAGTATTCACACAAAATAAAAGAAAATTCCGTCGTGAGACGACATTACCTATGTTCATATTAGGCCAAACATTAAACACTTACTAATTCAATTAATTCAACTACTTCTATTAATTCAACTAGGCATTTACTAAAAATAAACGAGTTATATTAATTCAGTTAGTTCAACTAAGTATTTATGAAAAATAAACTAGTTCTATATATTAATTCAACTAGTTCAACTAAACATTTACTAAAAATAAACTAGTTATATTGATTCAACTAGTTCAAACTAAGAATTTACTAAAAATAAACTAGTTCTATATATTAATTCAACTAGTTCAACTAAGCATTTACTAAAAATAAACTAGTTATATTAATTCAAATAGTTCAAACTAAGCATTTACTATAAATAAACTAGTTCTATATATTAATTCAACTAGTTCAACTAAGCATTTACTAAAAATAAACTAGTTATATTAATTCAACTAGTTCAACTAAGCATTTACTAA